>NC_073392.1:2275000-2475000 GCF_028641065.1 Leucoraja erinaceus | reverse complement strand
GTGCTGGCTCGAAGGGCCGAATGGCCTCCTCCTGCACTGATTGTCTATGTTATCCCGCTTTCTCATCCACTCCCTACACACTAGCAACAATTTACAGAAGCCAATTAACCTACAAGCCCGCACATCTTTGGGATGCGGGAGGAAAGCCACAGGGAGAACGTGCAAACTCCACACATGCAGCACCAGCGGTCAGGGACGACCCTGGGTCCCTTGGTGCTGTGAGGCAGCAGCTCCACCCGCTGCTTGGTGACGTAAAGCTCGGGGAATGTTCTTAGTTGGAGCGTGCGAGTGAGACGTGGGCTTTGCCTCCAACGTTGGTGCAGAGGACACAGAATAAACTCAAAGAAAGGAGTCTAGACCTGTGATTGCATCGTATGGAATGTGTCTGCGGAGAGGAGAGTGCGGAGCTCTTTGTAGTGTTGCTATGACACGCAGATGAATATGATAGTTGCTTTTGATGTTGTTCATCAGCAAAGGGAAGCTCGACTCATTCCCCATCAACACACCGGCTTTTATTTACTCAACTCTTTCATCATTAAGCCACCAATTCCACGTTTCATCTTCTGTTTTTTTGGTGAGAATCATGTAAATATTCATCAGTATTTCGCTTATTTTAACTATTTGAAGTAAATGTTCAAAGTGCGGGGCATGTTTTTATTAAGGCCTTACAGCTTGTTATAAGGTGATAAATGATAGGAGCAGAATCAGGCCATTCGGCCCATCAAGTCTACCCCGCCATTCAATCATGGCTGATCTATCTCTCCCTCCTAACCCCATTCTCCTGCCTTCTCCCCATAACCCCTGACACCCGCACTAATCAAGAATCTATTTATCTCTGCCTTAAATATATCCACTGACTTGGCCTCCACAGGCTTCTGTAAATTGATTCTGATCTTATTTTATCCACTAAATTCAAGTTCAAGTGACATTTATTGTCACATGCACCAATTGGTACAGTGAGATTTGAGTGGCCATACACCCGTATGAATAAATGGTGCATTGTTCAGAATGTTAAAGTGTTAAGTTACTTTCCTGATATTATTTGTTTGACCCTTCATGTAGGTGTGTGGGTGAATGTCCACTGAAGTGGAGCTGCAGTGAGATTCTTCTACATATTTCTTCCTTCCACCCGAGTGCGGCATCTTGGTCAGCATGGATGAGTTGGGCCGAAGGGCCTGTTTCTATGCTTTATCCACATGTACATAATGTCGGCCCCTTCATCGCTCTCTGTTGTCTGATAACGAGACTAAGTCTTCTTGGAATCAGGCACAAGATCAGTGGAGCTGAACACACTTCTCAGATAGGTGAACGCTTCAGTCAGAGTGCTGGAGTAAACTCAGTGGGTCAGATTGGCAGTATCTATTTGAGACTTTGTGCTTTTTTTCCTAACTACAGAAAGAAGGTCAACGTTCCTGGAGTGCTGAAGTATCTCAGCGGGTCAGTTTCGGGAGAACGGAAAGTGACGTTTCACAGAGTGCTTAACCAGAAGGCAGCATTGTGGAGAACATGGATAGGTGACGTTTCACAGAGTGTTGGAGTAACTCAGCGGGTCAGGCAGCATCTGTGGAGAACATGGATAGGTGACGTTTCACAGAGTGCTGGAGTAACTCAGCGGGTCAGGCAGCATCTGTGGGGAACATGGATAGGTGACGTTTCACAGAGTGCTGGAGTAACTCAGCGGGTCAGGCAGCATCTGTGGAGGACATGGATAGGTGACGTTTCACAGAGTGCTGGAGTAACTCAGCAGGTCAGGCAGCATCTATGGAGCTAAGGAAATAGGCATGGAAACCTGTAAGGGTGACCCGAAACGTTCACAGAAGTGCCCGAAACGTGGAGCTAAGATGCTGCTGCACCATAACTGAGGGGTCAGGCAGCATCTGTGGAGAACATGGATAGGTGACGTTTCACAGAGTGCTGAAGTAACTCAGCGGGTCAGGCAGCATCTGTGGAGAACACGGATAGGTGACGTTTCAGGTCGAGACCCGAAACCACACCGTTACTTTTCTCCAGAGGACCCGCTGAGTTCCTCCAGTACTTTGCGTTTGTCTCAGGATTCCAGCATCTGCAGTTCCTCATGTTTCCATGGAAAACCTTGTTCAACACCCACTGCACAGGGAATAGCCGAGTTCGGGCAGATTGCCCACAGTTAAGGAAAAGTAATTATTCCAGCAGTTGCTGAGCTGTGGGATCGCAATACTTGCCTCAGAGAGATTCCTTGTTTCTAAATAATGTGCTGTTTGGCTGGCCATAACATAATCTACCTCCTGTACATGAACCAATATCCTAGTAACCTTTGTGTAAAAAGGAACTCCAGAGATACTGAGGGCGGCACGGTGGCGCAGCGGTAGAGTCGTTGCGTTACAGCACTTACAGCGGCGGAGACCCGGGTTCGATCCCGACCACGGGTGCTGTCCGTAGAGAGTTGGTATGTTCTCTGTACGGAGCTTGGACACGCTAGAGGCAGGAAACATGTTCCCGATGTTGGGGGAGTCCAGAACCAATGGCCACAGTTTAAGAATAAGAAGTAGGCCATTTAGAACGGAGACGAGGAAACACTTTTTCTCCCAGAGAGTTGTGAGTCTGTGGAATTCTCTGCCTCACAGGGCGGTGGAGGCCGGTTCTCTGGATACTTTCAAGAGAGAGCTAGATAGGGCTTCTTAAAGATAGCGGAGTCAGGGGATATGGGGAGACGGCAGGAACGGGGTACTGATTGGGGATGATCAGCCATGACCATTGAATGGTGGTGCTGGCTCGAAGGGCCAAATGGCCTACTCCTGCACCTATTGTCTATTGTCGTCATGACCTGCGTGGGTCTCTGTGAGATCTCCGGTTTCCTCCCACACTCCAAAGATGTAAAGGTGTACAGGTGAATTGGCTCGGTGTAAATGCAAAAATTGTCCCTAGTGTGAGTAGGATAGTGTTAGTGTGCGGGGATCGCTGGCCGGCGCGGACTCGGTGGGCTGAAGGGCCTGTTTCCGCACTATATCTCTAAAACTAAACTAAAGGTGCTGCCTGTCCCACTGAGTTACTCCAGCATGTTGTGTCTATCCTCGTATCCTCGAATGCTTAGAAACCAATACTCCAGTCTGTTAGTGTTCTTGCATGTTGACATATTTGCCTGCAGCTTTCAAAGTGAAAAAGAACCTGTCCTATGATGTGTAGAACTAGCAGATGGGAATAGATGTTTCAGTCATGGGTGTAGGATATGAACTCTACACTCCTGATTGATGGCATCCAGAAGCGGGGAAATTGTGGTTGATTGTGGATGATATCACTTCCTTTGCCAAAGAGCAAATGCCATTGATCAAAGGTAGACAAAAACGTTGTACTTCCCCTTTTCCCAACTTGACACCATTCAGATAATAATCTGCCTTCCTGTTCTTGCCACCAAAGTGGATAACCTCACATGTATCCACATTAAACTGCATCTGCCATGCATCTGCCCACTATCCCAACCTGTCCAAGTCACCCTGCATACTCATAGCATCCTCCTCACAGTTCACACTGCCACCCAGCTTTGTGTCATCTGCAAATTTGCTAATGTTACTTTAAATCCCTTCATCTAAATCATTAATTTATATTGTAAATAGCTGCGGTCCCAGCACCGAGCCTTGCAGTACCCCACTGCCTGCCATTCTGAAAGGGACCCGTTAATCCCTACTCTTTGTTTCCTGTCTGCCAACCAATTTTCTATCCATGTCAGTACCCTACCCCCAATACCATGTGCTCTAATTTTGCCCACTAATCTCCTATGTGGGACCTTATCAAAAGTCCAGGTATACTACATCCACTGGCTCTCCCTTGTCAAAAAATTCCAGAAGATTAGTCCAGCATGATTTCCCCTTCGTAAATCCATGCTGACTCGGACCGATCCTGTTGCTGTTATCCAAATGTGCCGCTATTTCATCTTTTATAATTGACTCCAGCATCTTCCCCACCATCGATGTCAGGCTAACTGGTCTATAATCCCCTGTTTTCTCTCTCCCGCCTTTCTTAAAAAATGGGATAACATTAGCTACCCTCCAATCCACAGGAACTGATCCTGAGTCGATAGAACATTGGAAAATGATCACCAATGCGTCCACGTCTTGAGATGTTTTTTTTTCACTCTTTGCATAATTATATCTAAACGAGAAAGAATTATTTCATTCTTTTAATGCTTTGTTTTACGAGTTAAATGAAAGCTCGAGGGTTTGATTTTTGAGCCCATTCGGAGGGTGGGTGATCTGGAAAGGCTTGTAACACAGTCTCTGAAGCGTTGTGCGCTGAAACATAATGTAGTCACGCAAAGAAAGCTGGAATGGAAATCTGCGTTTACCACAAGCTGTGCTCCAGCTGTTCGGAAGGATGGTTCCAATCCATTTTCATGCACTGTAATTACCACCATTTGACTGTGCGCAAGTCCATTCTTACCAATTATCAACGGAACATTCCCTCAATGGGGTGAAGATATTTCTACATCTCAGGAACCGTCTCACAGTTGCCTGGAATTGTTTCTTTTCGTTTCGTTCGGAGATACAGCGCGGAAACAGGCCCCTGAGTCCGCATCCACCAGCGATCAATGAACACTAACACTACCCTGTTTAAGAAAGAACTGCAGATGCTGATAAAATTGAAGGTTGACAAAAATGCTGGAGGAACTCAGCGGGTGAGGCAGCATCTATGGAGCGAAGGAATAGGTGACGTTTCGGGTCGAGACCCAAAGGGTCTCGACCAGAAACGTCACCTATTCCTTCGCTCCATAGATGCTGCCTCACCCGCTGAGTTTCTCCAGCATTTTTGTTTGCCGAACACTACCCTACACACACACACTATATAACCATATAACCATATAACAATTACAGCACGGAAACAGGCCATCTCGGCCCTACAAGTCCGTGCCGAACAACTTTTTTCCCCTTAGTCCCACCTGCCTGCACTCATACCATAACCCTCCATTCCCTTCTCCTCCATATGCCTATCCAATTTATTTTTAAATGATACCAACGAACCTGCCTCCACCACTTCCACTGGAAGCTCATTCCACACCGCTACCACTCTCTGAGTAAAGAAGTTCCCCCTCATATTACCCCTAAACCTCTGTCCCTTAATTCTGAAGTCATGTCCTCTTGTTTGAATCTTCCCTATTCTCAAAGGGAAAAGCTTGTCCACGTCAACTCTGTCTATCCCTCTCATCATTTTAAAGACCTCTATCAAGTCCCCCCTTAACCTTCTGCGCTCCAGGGAATAAAGACCTAACTTATTCAACCTTTCTCTGTAACTTAGTTGTTGAAACCCAGGGACAATTTTACACATATAACAAGCCAATTTGCCCACAAACCTGTACGTATTTGGAGTGTGGGATTAAAGCGAAGATCTGGGAGAAAACCCATCGCAGGTCACGGGGAGAACGTGCAAACTCCGTACAGACAGCACCCGTAGCCGGGATGGAACCCGGGTCTCTGGTGCTGTGAGGCAGCAACTCTACCGCTGCACCATCGTGTCGACCATATTTTTAATATTCCAGCATCACACAATATTCAGGCGAAAGTACGTTGAATAGTGTCACCTATAGATTGCCTGATGTGAAAAATGGAAGGAAGGTTTGCCTTGGTGTACTGGTCGTGGCGGGCGTAGACTCAATGTGAGTGTTACAACGGTTCTGGAACGACCACACAGATACCACACGTTCACCATCACTGTGAAAACAACATTCACAACAAAAGATTCCCTATTATAAATAATAAATAAAGGTTCGCAATAACCAACCTGATCTCCCGGTGGCTCAGCACTTCAACTCCCCCTCCCATTCCGAATCCGACCTTCCTGTCCTGGGCCTCCCCCAAGGGCCACTGTAAAGTGGAGGAGCAGCACCTCATATTTCACTTGGGTAGTTTACACCCCAGCGGTATGAACATTGACTTCTCCAATTTCAGGTAGTCCCTGCTTTCTCTTCCCCTTCCCAGCTCTCCCTCAGCCCACTGTCTCTGCCTCTTCCTTTCTTCTTCCCGCCCCCCACACCAGTCTGAAGAAGGGTCTCGACCCGAAACGTCACCTATTTCCTTCGCTCCATAGATGCTGCCTCACACGCTGAGTTTCTCCAGCATTTTTGTCTACCTATTATAAATATGTACTTACGCTTGCTCTGAATTAAATCATTAATAATCATTTTGTTTGAAAGTATCATCACAAATTACTGGTTATCATAGAGTGATACAGCGTGGAAACAGGCCATTCGGCCCACTGGGTCCATGCTGACCACCTTCACATCCACTCCCTACACACTAGGGGCCATTTACGGGCACCAAGGAACCCACAAACCTGCACGTCTTTTGGGATGTGGGAGGGAACCAGAGGGGGGAGGGTGGGGGTGAGAGGGGGAAGGGGGTGGGTTAGGGGACTAGGGGTGAGAGGTGGGGGGAGGGCGTGAATGGGAGCGTGGGGGGTGGAAGGGGGAGGGGGGGCAGGGGGTGTGGGGGGGGGGGGGAAGGGTGAGGGGGGCAGGGGGGGGTGGGGGGGGGGGGTGGGGGGGGGGGGGGGGGGGAGGGTGGGAAGGGTGAGGGGGGGGGCAGGGTGGGGGGGAGGGGGGAAGGGGGGGGGGGGGGGGGGGGGGGGGGGAGGGGGGCAGGGTGGGGGGGGGGACGCAGGGGGGGGGGGGGGGGTGAAGGGTGTGAGGGGAAGGGGGGTGTGGGGGGGAGGGGTGAGGGTGGGGGGGAGTGATGGGAACACTGCTGCTGTTATTTCCCCTTCACATGTCAGGCCGCTGTGACAGGATGTAAAAGGAGAAGCAGACAGATGATGGCTTTGCGATTCAGCAGAAACCTGAGCTGCTAAACTCTCAGCCCAGTGAGCGAGTGCGGTGAATGTTTCAGCTGGTTCACCAGCAGTATTTGTCAGTAATCCTCACTGAGGAACTGTAGCAGTAACTCCAGCTCCATAAACGCCAGTGCAGTGGAACAATTGCCTCTATTCATCCCACTCACCAGATGACCATGTATAGTTTAGTTTAGAGATACAGCGCGGAAACAGTCCCTTTGGCCCACCGAGTCCACACCGACCAGCGATCCCCGCACACTGACACTATCCTACACACACTGGGGACAATTTACATTTATACCAAGCCAGTTAACCTACAAACCTGCACGTCTTTGGAGTGTGGGAGGAAACTGAAGATCTTGGGGAAACCCCACGCAGGTCATGGGGAGAACATGCAAACTCCGTACAGACAGCACCCGTAGTCAGGATGGAACCTGGGTCTCTGGCGCTGTGAGGCAGCAACTCTACCGCTGCGCCACTGTGATGATTTGATGATTTTAGCCTCTCATTTTGTCTGAAATCCAGAGTGTACTTTAAAATTATTTTTTTCCATTTACTTATTTTTTGGATAAATTATAAAGGGATACACACTAAATTCACGGAACGGTGTGTGACGTGCTGCTTTGCTATATGAAGGCAACAAGCACTTGTAAAAGTTAGAATGGAGACAAGGAAACACTTTTTCTCACAGAGAGTGGTGAGTGTGGAATTCTCTGCCTCAGAGG
This sequence comes from Leucoraja erinaceus, assembly GCF_028641065.1. Classification (NCBI taxonomy): domain Eukaryota; kingdom Metazoa; phylum Chordata; class Chondrichthyes; order Rajiformes; family Rajidae; genus Leucoraja; species Leucoraja erinaceus. The sequence goes on along the minus strand of NC_073392.1, from coordinate 2,467,480 downwards.
GCGGTGGAGGCCGGTTCTCTGGATACTTTCAAGAGAGAGCTAGATAGGGGTCTTAAAGATAGCGGAGTCAGGGGATATGGGGAGAAGGCAGGAACGGGGTACTGATTGTGGATGATGATCAGCCATGATCACATTGAATGGCGGTGCTGGCTGGAAGGGCCGAATGGCCTACTCCTGCACCTATTGTCTATTGTAATTCTCCTTCACAGAGATGAAGATAGAAGATCTTTGGCCACCTTTATCCAACCTTAAAGTGCTCAGATAAACCTTAAACCTGCATTAAACCTGTTTAAATTAATGAATAAATAAACTAAAAATTATTATCTTAAAAGAGGCACGCAAGCTCATAAACATTTTGTGGTATTATTTCAAATATATATTTTACAGTAAAGTGTAGCGACTTGTGATGTGTGTATACAGTGGCCTTATGTATAAAACAAGGAACTGCAGATAATGGTGCACAAAAAAGACACGGAGTGCTGGAGTCAGCGGGTCAGGCAGCATCTCTGGAGACTATCAACTTATGGCAGTTTTAAATATTTCGCAAACTGGTTTAAGAGCTAAAAGTGGGGATGATATATGTAATGTTTAAGGAAGAACTGCAGATGCTGGAAAAATTGATGGTAGACAAAAAATGCTGGAGTAACTCAGCGGGTGAGGCAGCATCTCTGGAGCGAAGGAATAGGTGACGTTTCGGGTCGAGACCCTTCTTCAGATGATATATGTAAAGTTACCTGTGGGTGGGGGATAGAAACTCAATGTTATTGAAGAAGAATGGAAGAGCTTGTGCCCCACAGCGCCAGGGATCCCAGTTTGATTCTGACCTCAGGCACTGTCTGTTTGGAGTTTGCACGTCCTCCATTTGACTGCGTGGGTTTCCTCCAGGTGAACCGGTTTCCTCCCACATCCCAAAGACGTGCGGGGTTTTTAATTAGATTGGCCCTCTGTAAGTTGCCTCTTGACCACAGCGAATGGATGCTAATGCGAGTCAGGCAGCATCTCTGGTGAGAAGGAATCGGTGACGTCTCGGGTCGAGACCCATCTACAGACTGAGAGTCAGGGGAAAGGGAAACAAACCAGAGATATAGACGGTGATGTGGAGAGATATAGAACAAGTGAATGAAAGATATGCAAACATGTAACGATGAAAAAGGAAACAGGAAACAGGAAACAGGCCATTGTTGGCTGTTTGCTGTGTGTGAATGAGAAACTGGTGCACAGTTGATGGGGGAGGGATGGAGAGAGAGGGAGTGTAGGGGTTACTTGAAGTTAGATAAATCAAGATTCATACCACTGGGTTGTAAGCTGCCCAAGTGAAAATATGAGATGCTGTTCCTCCAGCACATTGTGTCTATCTTCGGTTTAAACCAGCATCTGCAGTTCCTTTCTACAAAAGTAGAACAGATAACCGATGGGCCGAAGGATCAGTTTCTTAAATCAATCAATGAGATTAAATAAATTAAAATTAACTTGTGACATAACAATCCCAGTTTTATGGACAAAAAGGTGTCAAGCTTCACAACACCACGACATAATGTGTGAATACGTTGCTGACTTAAATATCATTGATTATTGTCACAGGGGTGTGTGCAACAAAGGGGTGTGCAACAAAGGGGTGTGCAACACAGGGGTGTGCAACAAAGGGGTGTGCAGGAGTGGACACATAGTACAGTTTAGTTTATTGTCACATGTACCGAGGTACAGGGGGAGAAAATCTTTTGTTGTGTGCAAACCAGTTAGTGGAAAGACAATACATGATCTATTTACAGTACATAGATACATGATAAGGGAATAACGTTTAGTGCAAGGTCTGATCAAAGATTTCAAGAGAGAGTTAGATTTAGTTCTTAGGGCTAAAGGAATCAAGGGATACAGGGGAAAAAGCAGGAACGGGGTACTGATTTTAGATGATCAGCCATGATCATGTTAAATGGCGGTTCTGGCTTGAAGGGCCGAATGGCCTCCTCCTGCACCTATTTTTTAATGTTTCAGGAGGAACTGCAGATGCTGGAAAATCGAAGATAGGCAAAAATTATGGAGAAACTCAGCGGGTGCAGCAGCATCTATGGAGCAAAGGAAATAGGCAACGTTTCGGGCCGAAACCCCAAATATTTCTCTGTTCTATGTTCTAAAGTTAGTCCGAGGGTCAGATGCAGGAATCTGGAGCCCGTTGTTTTACGAAGGAACTGCAGATGCTGGTTTAAACCGAAGATAGGCACAAAATGCTGGAGTAAGTCAGTGGGACGGGCAGCATCTTTGGAGAGAAGGAATGGGTGACGTTTCGGGTCGAGACCCGTCTTCAGTCGGGAGAATGCACACCCAGAGCAAGGGGATAAATAACCAAGGGCCACACGTTTACCATGAGAGGGGAAAGATATAAAAGGAACCTGAGGGGCAACTCTTTCAAGTGAGTGGTGGGACGAGTTGCCAAAGGAGGAAGTTGAGGCAGGTACTAGAACAGCATCACAAAGACACTTGGGCAGGTCATCAGCGGTCGCTCGCAGCGAGTCTGACTGTCCTCTCATGGAGGACGCCTGCCTGAGCCCCGTGACTTTGTTTAACGTGGGGAGACTGGTGCACAGACAGCCACCTCACGGTCCTTGACAGATCTGGGTCAGGATCCAGTGGCATGGAGTCCAAGACGACCGGAGACCCTTTTCTGCCGCAGCCTTCATCCGCCTTCCCAGCCGTTGTGACGTTAGCTCCACTAAGGTCAGTCATCGTCCTCCGCCTGTTCCACCGTAGAGGTCTTGGTTGGATTGGCTCTTTGTCAGGGACCTCCCCATCGACCTTACCGCCATGGGTGGCCCTACCAGGAGCATCGATAGCTCCAGACGGCATCGCTCTCAGGATCTCAGGACCACTCAAGCTTCTCCACCACCACAAGGTGACAATCCGCGGAGAAGGGACATGGATAGGAAAAATTATATTGGCCAAACACAGGCAAATGGGACTAGCTTAGATGGGGCACCTTGTTTGGCATGGACAAGTTGGACTGAGGGGCCTGTTTTCGTGCTGGGTGACTCTATTTCATTCAAGGGCATTCAAGAGACGTTTGGAGAGACAAGGATATGTGACGGCAGATAAGATTGAGTCTTGGTATCATGTTCGGCGTTTTGTTTTCTGTGCTATGGTTTCAGAATTGTCGCAGCATGAAATTGTGACCTCATGTTGACCTGTTTTTACAAAATGTTAAATGGTCAGCTCGACATAGATTGCAAGACCTACACCAAACCCAAACCAACTAGGAGCAGACGAGGGCATTCGATCCAATTTGTCATCCCAGCTACCAAGACAGATGTGTACAGCAATTTGTTCTTCCCCCGCACAATTAAAACATGGAATAGTCTCCACCCAACTATAGTTACCCAACCAGATGCAACTACATTTAAAGTAGCTCTTTATTCCCAATAACCCTTTCTGGCTTAAGTCCTTCCTCCACCACCTCCACACAGTTTAAATTCCATTTGGAATATTTTGGAGGACCAAGAACCAAGAACCAAGAACCAAGAACGTCAGCACATGAGAGACAAGAAAGGATCCCGAAAAGATTTGAGAAAGTTGGTTCTCTGAAGGCAGACAACGTCTTCCCATGAAAGCACGTAGAAATCTCTGGAGCACTTCAGAGATAGACAACAGACAATAGACAACAGGCGTAGGAGGAGTAGGCCATTCAGCCCTTTGTGCCAGCTCCGCCAATCAATGTGATCATGGCTGATCATCCCCAGATAGTGGCTTTAGGATGGAGAGACTTTATTGAAGATTAGGGTTGAGAGACAACAATGACATTGGTGAGAGTGGATGGAATGGAGGCCAATCTGACTAATGTAGGCGAGCAGAGAATGGTGTGTAATCCACCGTGTTACGTTACGTACTGTGGGGAGATTAGAGATGAATAATAACATTTCCCGAGGATTAACTGTACTTTGTGAAAACGCTGACTCAGCGCTCTGACCACAGTGAATACCTGATTGGATGGATGCATGACGGGGAACAGAGACCTGACCAGTGATCATGTTTTCAAATAATTCAGGGTGATGGAAGATTGGACTGAGAATCCTGCTTAATTTTCTTGCCCAGTTTGTCCTGTCGTCCACTTGTTTCTAAGGGCGGCACGGTGGCGCAGCGGTAGAGTTGCTGCTTTACGGCGAATGCAGCGCCCGGAGTCCCTGGTTCGATCCCGACCACGGGCGCTGTCTGTACGGAGTTTGCACGTTCCCCCCGTGACCTGCGTGGGTTTTCTCCGAGATCTTCGGGCACTGAATTTGCCCGCGTAGATCATCAGCCGGGGGTTGACTCATTTCCCCTTTGTTAATCCAAGTTCTGCTCGTTGCTTTGTACCTCTGTGAATCGATGGAAAGTTTGTGTAGGAGGAGACAGATACAGGTTTGATACTGCAACTGGTTCAGACCCACGACATCCAGTGTGGTGGTGCCACTAAAGTACTTGTAGATAGCAAAGATGGTTGTCAAAAAATGACAGCAGGATCTTGGTCAGTCAGGCAGCCGGGCTGCAGAATGGTTGATGGAGTTTAATACAGACAAGTGCGAGCTGTTGCGATTCGAGGTATAATAAACATGGGCAGGACCTACACAGTGAATGGCAGGGCTCGGGGAATTGTCTGTTGTCTATTGTCTGTTGTATATCTCTGAAGTGCTCCAGAGATTTCTACGTGCTTTCATGGGAAGACGTTGTCTGCCTTCAGAGAACCAACTTTCTCAAATCTTTTCGGGATCCTTTCGTGTCTCTCAGTTGCTGATGTTCTTGGTTGGGGATCTAGGATGAGGGATATTTGTAAGTGGCATCACAGGTAGATAGGGTTGTGAAGAATGTTTTCGACACATTGGCCTTCATCAGCCAGAGTATTGAGTATATAAGGTGGGAGGTCATATTACAGTTGTACAGGACGTGGGTAAGGCCACATTTAGAGCACTGTTTAAGAAAGAACTGCAGATGCTGGAAAAATATCCCCATATCCCTTGATTCCCTAAGAGCTAAATCTAACTCTCTCTTGAAAACATCCAGTGAATTGACCTCCACAGCCTTCAGTGGCAGAGAATTCCACAGATTCGCAACTCTCTGGATGAAAAAGTGTTTCCTCATCTCAGTCCTAAATGGCCGACCCTGGGTAGAAACTCGAGGTCACCTAACAGTTGAGCCAAAGAACCAAAGAAAAGCAAACTGCCTGGACCTGATTTGTAAAAAATAGTTGTCTCACCGGAAAACCTAACGTTTAAAGAGTCTGAAGAAAGGTCTTGACCCGAAACGTCACCTATCCATGTTCTCCACAGATGCTGCCTGACCCACTCAGTTATGGTGCAGCAGCATCTATGGAGCTAAGGAAATAGGCAACGTTTCGGGCCGAAATCCTTCTGGAAATAGGCAACGTTTCGGAAGCTCCTATTTCCTTAGCTCCGTAGATGCTGCCTGACCCGCTGAGTTACTCCAGCACTCTGTGAAACGTCACCTATCCATGTTCTCCACAGATGCTGCCTGACCCGCTGAGTTACTCCAGCACTGTGTGTGTCCTTTTTGAAATAGGTGCTTTATCTGTCTGCTCAGTGCAGACTAATCAGGATAAAGGCCTTGATTCTTCTGTGTGTCTTTTTTGTTGTTGTAAACCAGCATTTATTTTGTGTGTAGGTAGGAACTGACTGCAGATGCTGGTTTACACCGAAGATCGGCACAGCATGCTGGAGTCACAATTTTTGTATTCATTTTTTGTATCACTTTGCAAGTCCTAGTTTCTTTGTCATTCCTAGTTTGCAATTCCTAGTTTGCAAGTCCTAGTTTCTTTGCTATTCCTAGTTTGCAAGTCCTAGTTTAAAACCAAGACGAATGGTCTCCCTTCCACGAGAGCCACAAGCAAAGATCGTATAGCAGAGCAAGATGGGTTACTCTCTCTGCTATAAGATCTTTGGCCACAAGTGTGCTGGCTTGTGTGTGTGTGTGTGTGTGTGTGTGTGTGTGTGTGTGTGTGTGTGGCTGTGTGTCTGTGTGTGTCTGTGTCTGTGTCTGTGTGTGTGTGTGTGAGTCTGTGTGTGTGTGTGTGTGTGTGTGTGTGTGTGTGTGTGTGTGTGTGTGTGTGTGTGTGTGTGTGTGTGTGTGTGTGTGTGTGTGTGTGTGTGTGTGTGTGTGTGTGTGTGTGTGGGGCTGTGTGTGTGTGTGTGTGTGTGTGTGTGTGTGTGTGGCTGTGTGTATGTGTGTGGCTGTGTGTGTGTGTGTGTGTGTGTGTGTGTGTGTGTGTGTGTGTGTGTGTGTGTGTGTGTGTGTGTGTGTGTGTGTGTGTGTGTGTGTGTGTGTGTGTGTGTGCTGTGTGTGTGTGTGTGTGCGTATGTGTGTGTGTGTGTGTGTGTCTCTGTGTGTGTGTGTGTGTGTGTGTGTGTGGGGCTGTGTGTGTGTGTGTGTGTGTACGTGTGTGTGTGTGTGTGGCTGTGTGTGTGTGTGTGTGTGTGTGTGTGTGTGTGTGTATGTATGTGTGTGTGGGGGGTGTAAGCGACAGTTGGAAACTGAGCATGGTTCAGTGAGCTGGGCCATGTTCCGCCCATGTCTGTGTCTGTGGGCGGCAGCTTACTGCTTACTGCTGCTGGCTGCCTGTCTGTTACCGGGAGCTCCGTCACTCTGCGAGTAACAGCAGCGGCGTGAGATGTAAGAGCAGCTGAGCTAAACCACGCCAGCACAGTGGCCGCTGTACTGCCGACCCCCCCCTCTGTCCTCAACCATGGTGGCCAAGGATTACCCCTATTACATTGCAGCCAAGAGGACAAACTGTGCCTTGGAGGCGCGGACCATCAGCTCCTCGCTTAAAGAGACGGAGGTGAGTTTCTTTCTCGGTTCGGGAAGGAACTGACTGGTTTAAACCGATGAAATGCTGGAGTAACTCAGCGGGACAGGCAGCATCTCTGGGTGACGTTTCGGGTCGAGACCCTTCTTCACTCAATGTGTGCATGAGGGTTTAATTTTGTCCCATCTCGGTTGCATTAAGGACTTGGATTATTTTTTACACTTAGCAGTAGATTTACTGATGTATCGTTTTTATTTTGTGTTTAATTTAATTTATTGCCGAGGGACAGTGAAACAGCTTTCCTTTTGCTCGCTTCCCCGTCAAATCATTCTGTATACAGCCACAACCATAGACAATTAAGTGTATGAAACGCTGGTATGATGTTATCTGTGAGTCTTGTGTGTTTGCAGGCAGCTGTAAGAATTTCAGAATTCAGTTGTCAGTACATATGGCAATGAGCTCCCTAGCACTAAGTGTGGTTTTGGCTGTGTAGACAGAGGAAGATTTTTCACTGACTACTCAAAAAGGTTTCATTGTATCTGTAGTAGACAAAATTGCTGGAGAAACTCAGCGGGTGCAGCAGCATCTATGGAGCGAAGGAAATAGGCAACGTTTCGGGCCGAAACCCTTGGGTTTCGGCCCGAAACGTTACCTATTTCCCAAGGAATTCGGCCCCGTTGCCTATTTCCCAAGGGATTCGGCCCCGAAACATTGCCTATTTCCCAAGGGATTCGGCCCGAAACGTTACCTATTTCCCAAGGGATTCGGCCCGAAACGTTACCTATTTCCCAAGGGATTCGGCCCGAAACGTTGCCTATTTCCTTCGCTCCATAGATGCTGCCGCACCCGCTGAGTTTCTCCAGCACTTTTATCTACCTTCGATTTTTCTAGCATCTGCAGTTCCTTCTTGAACATTAAACAAGGGGTCACAGTTTAAGGATAAAGGGGGAAATCCTTTAGGACCGAGATGAGAAAAAAAAATTTCACACAGAGTGGTGAATCTGTGGAACTCTCTGCCACAGAAGGTAGTTGAGGCCGGTTCATTGGCTATATTTAAGAGTGAGTTAGATGTGGCCCTTGTGGCTAAAAGGATCAGGGGGTATGGAGAGAAGGCAGGTACAGGATATTGAGTTGGATGATCAGCCATGATGATATTGAATGGCGGTGCAGGCTCGAAGGGCCGAATGGCCTACTCCTGCACCTAATTTCTATGTTTCTATGAAGAAGGGTCTCGACCTGAAACATCTCCCATTCCTTCTCTCCAGAGATGCTGCCTGTCCCGCTGAGTTACTCCAGCATTCTGCGTCTATCCGCATACACATATACATATATATATATATATACACAGTGTTAAAGAACTGTATCTGGGTACATGTGGTAATGAACTGCCGTTGAATTGATGAACCTTTAAACACTCTTGACTCTTGAAGAATGAAATACAGCACCAGGTTTTCCACTGTGTTGTGTTTTTTGAGGCAGCAGAAGCTCTCTCCTCTTGCCCTTTCAATCCCGCTCAGCTTCCCTGGGGAAAATGGACTAACTGAGGTCTCTCCATCTCCTGGTGAAGCCTTTGAAGTCCCCAGCCCAGACAGCAGCTGATATGAGATCTTCTCTCCTTTCCAAAACGCCTGCCTCTTCCATCTTGGCTGCCTCACTGTGCGGTTTGCGCTCTGTTGATACAGTAATGTACAACTCCTTTGAGGATTTGGCCTGGCAGTCGGCAAAGGGGGGGGGGGGGGGGGGGGGGGGGGGGGGAAACCGTCTAGCTTTTCTGGGCTCAGGAAAAGGGCAGGAATTTTATGAGCGCGCGTGCTTGAAGTGTACTTTCCATCTGTGTCTGTGCTCTTTCATTGAACGATGAAGCAAGATTGAAATGCTCACCAAACCCCCGCTGTCGATTGAAAAGCCTCCAGCCTCCTCTCTCGACCTTGGTTGAACCGAGCCATTTACCCGGTTACAAATCTCCCCATTACAAACCTGCAGAATGACTCACTTCCATTGTACATCAATGAGAGGACTAGATAGGCAGGAATGGGGTACCAATTGGGGATGTGGAAGTGGTGGAGGCAGGTTCATTGGTATCATTTAAAAATAAATTGGATAGGCATATGGATGAGAAGGGAATGGAGGGTTATGGTATGAGTGCAGGCAGGTGGGACTAAGGGGAAAAAACATTTGTTCGGCACGGACTTGTAGGGCCGAGATGGCCTGTTTCCGTGCTGTAATTGTTATATGGTTGTTATATGGTTATGATCAGCCATGATCACAGTGAATGGCGGTGCTGGCTGGAAGGGCCGAATGGCCTCTACTCCTGCACCTATTGTGTATTGTCTATAAACCACCTGTGATTTGCTGTAAAAAACATCCGTAAATGGGTAGTATTTTGGGTTAAAGCTGCTGTTCCAAACTTTTATCAATGTCCATAAAAAATATCATGCTAGGTCCTTGTGCCTTTAGTTTAGAGAAGCAGGCCCCTCGGTCCACCGTGTCAGCGCCGACCAGCGATCCCCGCACACTAACACTATCCTACACACACTAGGGACAATTTTTACATTTTACCCAAGCCAATTAACCTGCAAACCTGCACGTCTTTGGAGTGTGGGAGGAAACTGAAGATCTCGGGGAAAACCCACGCAGAAAGTACAGACAACGCCCGTAGTCGGGATGGAACCCGGGTCTCCGGCGCTGTGAGGCAGCAACGCTACCGCTGCGCCACCATGCCGCCCTTGATGTGTCCATTCATGTTGATTTGCAACTTGGTGAAAGATTATAGCAACAAGAGTAGATAATGTGAAGATCAATGGGGATCAATCTGCAAGATGCATCTGTGGATTTGTTTAAAGTCTTAACACAGTCTTGGAGCAACTTGACTCCAGCACTTGGTTTTGCTCAAGATTCCAACACCTGACGTTCCTAATGAGCCTTGTTCAATTCTTGATTAAGTGCGATTACCTCCCCTGGTAAATTGAATGTCCTTCCACCCATTCTATTTTAGCCCGATGAGTTAGAGGAACTGCAGATGCTGGATCACATGCAGGCAGACAAGATTGGTTTATATTGGTGTCATATCTAGCACGGACATTGTGGGCCGAAGGGCCTGTTCCTGTGTTGTACTAAACTTTGTTCAATGTTATAAAGTTGGAGCTACCTATTTTTATCCCCAGGAGCTTTGCAAAACTACAACAAATGTTCTAAAGAATTAAAAAGACATCTTCTGGCACCCCAGGCAATTCATCAAATGATCACAGTTTTCTTTTAAACAACTCATTACTAGAATACAGTTCCAATTAAATACAATTCTTTACGAGGCCGTGCAAATGTCGATTAGGTTTGTGTCATTTAGTGAAATACAGTATTGATTTATAAAACATCTGCCAGACTAATTCCGTACTTTATTTACAAAGTGGCATAAAATTTGAGTTTCTCTTTAAATTGATTTGACTCTTGTAGCTTTTAAAGGTGATTTTAATTAAACAGCATTGAGTTTCATGTGCTGTACGTAACCTCACACATATCTACTGCTGATTAAAACCCAGAAGCTGGCTTGTGGAGTGAGAGGAGGAGTTACAAGTAGAGTTGGCTCCAAGCTCCGGAGTAATCGCGACCAGTTTGCCACCTAGCTTCCCCATGCTGCAATAACAATGTAGCTCTTTGCAATTAACAATGAGCGATTGCATCTGCAATATTCAAGTGGGTGTAGAAGGAACTGCAGATGCTGGTTTAAACCAAAGATAGACACAAAGTGTTTAAGAAGGAACTGCAGATGCTGGAGAATCGAAGGTACACAAAAAAGCTGGAGAAACTCAGCGGGTGCAGCAGCATCTATGGAGCGAAGGAAATAGGCAACGTTTCGGGCCGAAACCCTTCTTCAGACACAATAATTCAGACACAATAATTCAGACACGATAGACACAAAGTGTTGGAGTTACTCAGCAGGGACAGGCAGCGTCTCTGGATGGAAGGAATGGGTGACATTTCGGGTCGAGTGGCGATTCGGGACCTCCGAGCCACGGAGTGTGTTTGACTGTCCCGACGAGAGGGCCTGTACATCCGGCTGTCCGTAGCAGCGACTGCAGAGGTCTATGGCCCCGACCACGGGTGAACAAGGAGGAAGACTGACTGTACTTTGTGCCTTCCACCACAGTGAAGAATGCTGTGGTGGATGTTTGTGTTAAACCAAGTCAAGTTTATTGGTCACAGACACATACGAGATGTGCAGTGAAATGAAAAGTGGCAATGCTCGCGGACTTTGTGCAAAAAACAAACAAACAAACTACAAACAGAATGGAACAGAATCACATATTCTTTTACATATTAAATATTGTGGGCGGAAGGAAAAAGGGGAAAAAAAACAGCAATTTAAAAAACAAACCCAGTAGAGTGGAACAGTAAAGTTAGTCCCTGGTGAGATCGGAGTTTACTATCCTAATGGCCTCTGGGAATCTTATTGTGTATTGTGTGTTCTTTTTTTAATTGTACCGTTGCTGGCAAATTCATTTCACTGCACATATATGTATGTGACAAATAACATTGACTATTGAGACAATTCTTCAGTCTGAAAAAAGATCTGAAGAAGGGTCGCAACCCGAAACGTCACCCATTCCTTCCCTCCAGAGATGCTGCCTGTCCCGCTGAGTCACTCCAGCATTTTGGGTCTATCTTTGGTTTAAACCGGCATCTGCAGTTCCTTCCTACACATTTAATGTGGCATCCTGTTTGACACATCTATTGTGGGCCACTGGGCCTTTCCCACTACTGCATTGTTCTACGTTTTTCAAATCTGGGCAATTCTAAATAATACAATAGAATCTGCATTGTTTCCTCACTTTTAATTTAGAACAAATAACATTTTGTTTCAGTTTAGGGACTTGTGTTTATAAACTCTAAGAGCAGAGTTCGGCCATTCGCCCCCATCAAGTCTACTCTGCCATTCAATCATGGCTGATCTATCTTTCCCTCTCAACCCCATTCTCCTGCCTTCTCCCCATGACATCTGACACCCATACTCATCGAGAATCTATCTATCCCTGCCTTAATGCCTTTGTGCAGAGTCAGGGAGACGAGGAGACTTTTTCTCACAGAGAGTTGTGAGTCTGCGGAATTCTCTGCCTCAGAGAGCGGTGGAGGCAGGTTCTGCTCAGGACATTATTACCCGGAAATTAATAGGGATCAAAAAGTATTTTTGATTTTTGTACACTCTGGGGTTTAGAAGGATGAGAGGGATTCTCATTGAAACATATATAAGATTGTTAAGGGTTCGGACACGCTAGAGGCAGGAAACATGTTCCCGATGTTGGGGGAGTCCAGAACCAACACACAGTTTAAGAATAAGGGGTAAGCCATTTAGAACGGAGACGAGGAAACACTTTTTCTCACAGAGAGTGGTGAGTCTGTGGAATTCTCTGCCTCGGAGGGCGGTGGAGGCCGGTTCTCTGGATGCTTTCAAGAGAGAGCTAGATAGGGCTCTTAAAGATAGCGGAGTCAGGGGATATGGGGAGAAGGCAGGAACGGGGTACTGATTGTGGATGATCAGCTATGATCACACATTGAATGGCGGTGCTGGCTCGAAGGGCCGAATGGCCTACTCCTGCACCTATTGTCTAATTGTCTAAATATATCCATTGACTTGGCGTCCACAGCCTTCTGTGGCAGTGAATTCCACAGATTCAGTTTCATGTGTGCAGTGAAAAGCCTTTTGTTCCGTGCTAGCCAGTCAGCAACCTCTAACGATAGATAATCCTTCTCATCTCCATTCCAAAGGACAGTATGATGTTAAAGGGTAAAAGTTTCTACAGCGGAGTTCTGTTAGCTAAGATGTTCTACACACAAGTGTTAGATGATGAACACAATGGAGGAGGAACACACACCCGGAGGAGGCGCTGTCCTGAACGGCTGCCTGTCCTGCAGCTGTCCGTTTTTTTCCCTTATTTTTTATTATTTTTAGTACGTTGAGTGTGCAGTCAGGGGGCCTAATCTTTTTATGTGTAGGGGGTGGTGGGGGGGAAGGGGGAAACTGTTTTTCAAGTCCCTACCTGGTCGGAGGGGTTGCCTTCCTCCGAGCAGCGTCTTCAACCCGTCCTCGCGGCCTACCAGCGGGTCCTGGAGCGATGTTTCCCTGAGGGGACCTGGCCAGAACCTCGGCTTTGGTGGCGGCGCGGCGCTGGAGCGCTGTCGTGGAGCGGGCGATGCCTTTCCGCGCTGTAACTCCAGTATGCTGGGACCGCCGATAATAACATCGTGGAGCCGCGGTTCTGTGGAGCGGCCAGCTGCGACGCTGAACTTTACATCCCGGAGCCTGGGATCTCTCGCCGAGATCGCCAGTGTGTGGAGCTCCGTCCAGCGCGGTCAGTTTGGCTTGGAAGCCGCGGGCTCCGTTGGGAAGGCGGCCGTTCCTGGCACCCCAAGCCGCTGGGGGTTCTCCCGACGCCGGAGCACCATCACCCTGCGAGAACATCGGGCGCTGTGGCGGCGACTGTGGAGGCCTCAATAGGCCCGACTTTGGGTGGACAAGAGGATGGGGACTGGACTTTGTGCCATAGTGAACCACTGTGGGGGGATGTTTTTGTGTTTTGGTGTTGAATTTCTTCTTGAATGCTATGTTGTATTTTTATTAGTGTGCTGCAAGGACATCTGAATAAGGGGATTAATAAAGTCTAATCTAATCTAATCTAATCAATGTGTCTTCATTTTGAGCTATAACTCATTTAGCATCAGATAGTTGACATAAAGAAGCATCTCCTGGATGCTTTGTATTTCGGGGCATTGTTACTTTTTGGTACAAATTGGTTACGAAAGAACTGCAGATGCTGGAAAAATCGAAGGTAGACAAAAAATGCTGGATAGACACAACTCTGCGGGTGAGGCAGCATCTATAGAGCAAAGGAATAGGTGACGTTTCGGGTCGAGACCCTTCTTCAGTCTGAAGGAATAGGTGACGTTTCGGGTCGAGACCCAAAGGGTCTCGACCCAAAACGTCACCTATTCCTTCGCTCCATAGATGCTGCCTCACCCGCTGAGTTTCTCCACCATTTTACTTTTCAGTATATCGGTAACTCTATATTTTATTTGATAAAGCAGTTTTTGAAAGACAAAACTGTAGTTTTTTCTACCTGTAATGGGATGATTGGATCGATTTTTTTCCCCACATCCTTGTGTGAAAAGAGGAACAGCATCCCTCGTCCCATCAGAACTGCCCCCTCCGTCGACTCTTCTAAGTCAAGACTTAAAACTCATCTTTACTCCCAAGCCTTTCTTGACGTCCTCTGAATGAGGGCTACATGTATGTAGTGATGTATGTACTTAATCTATGAACCAATGTTGTGTAACGTTAGTCCCTCCACCAATGTAAAGCACTTTGGCCAACGAGAGTTGTTTTTTAAATGTGCTATAGAAATAAAAATGACTTGACTTATGGAATTTCTAGGGTTTGGAGTTGGAATTTTGATGAGCTTTACTAAATATAGACAAATTACAATGAGGGCACCATATTTAGGAATTTCTTGAGGTGCAGCTTATATGTGTGATGTGGATGTTGGCTTGTTTGGGCGTGAGTCATCATGGTGGCTTATGTTTGGTACCTTTTTATTGATTGCAAATTGCTAACGCACGAATGGTTGACTTCTCTCCGTTATCCACAAGTAACGGTCCTGTCCTACTTGGCTGTCAGTTGCTTGTCACGCAGATGGCCCGCTAAGATCTTGTATATCGCAAAATCCTGGGATGCCGCGCTGCCTATGTCATCGTGGACCATGCGCGCAACACGTGCGTGTCACGACGAGCGCATCGTGAGTCGTGACGCGTAAATGATGACGCGCAGATGACGGCCAAGTGGGACAGGCCCTTAAGACAGGAAAGTGGCCGTGTGGGCGGCACGGTGGCGCAGCGGTAAAGTTGCTGCCTCACAGCGCCAGAGACCCAGGTACAAACCCGACTATGGGCGCTGTCAGTACGGAGTTCGCACGTTCTCCCCGTGACCTGCGTGGGTTTTCTCTGAGATCTTACGGCTTCAAAGGCGTACAGGTTTGTAGGTGAATTGACTTGGTGTAAATGTAAACATTGTCCCGAGTGTAGGATTGCGTTAGTGTGCGGGGGTCGCTGGTCGGTGCTGGTCCGGTGGGCCGAAGGGCCTGTTTCTGTGCTGTATCTCTAAATTAAACTAAACTAAACTAAGCCTGCATTAAGGTAATATTACCCATGGATGAATGGATCAATGCTGCCCCAGACTGGGGCTTAGTCAGTTGTGCCTGGGCACTCACAAATCCATCTCCCTTAGCCTTTCCATGCTAAAGGCAATTATTGTGAACTTCACATCTATTTAGTCAAAGCCTTCATCAGCAAATTCAACAGATATTACTGTTGCTCCAGGATATGTCAGTGCGGTGCTGGCTAGAAGGGCCGAATGGCCTCCTCCTGCACCTATTTTCTATATTTTCTGTGATTCATTCATCTGTATTTCTGCTCCACTAGTTTAAGAGCGACCATTAACTGTTTATATTCAATTTACCCTTTCAGAAGAAACCATGCGACATAGATTTTTATTTGTTAAGTCAACAAAGTAGAGTGAAACATGCAAATAGTGGCGTTTATGTGTGAAAATCTTCTGCACCGTGAAGCTGGAGTTTAGAAGGATGAGGGGGAAACCTCATTAAAACTTACCGAATAGTGAAAGGCCTGGATAGAGTGGATGTGGAGAGGATGTTTCCACTAGTGGGAGAATCTAGGAACAGAGGTCACAGCCTCAGAATTGAAGGATGTTCTTTTAGGAAGGAGATGAGGAGGAATTTCTTTAGTCAGCGGGTGGTGAATCTGTGGAATTCATTGCTACAGACGGCTGTGGAGACCAAGTCAATGGATATGTTTAAGGCAGAGACAGATAGATTCTTGATTAGTGCGGGTGTCAGGGGTTACGGGGAGAAGGCAGGAGAATGGGGTTAGGAGGGAGAGATAGATCATGATTGAATGGTGGAGTAGACTTGATGGGCCGAATGGCCTAATTCAGCTCCTGTCACTTGTGACATAAAGACCCCAGTTCTATGTATGGTGGTGATTGCTTGAAGGTGTGACACAACATGATCAAATACTCATAGAGATGTACAGCATGAAAACAGGCCCTTCGGCCCATCTTGCTGATGCCAGCCAAGTTAGTATAGTGGATTATTTGACCTAAAGGATCATCATGCGTTTATGGAACAATCCTTTGTGTATCATGAAGATCCCAATCAGCGATATATTTTTATTTTGGAGATTCAAAGATCTGCGGAGACTGAAGTTTTGAGCAAAACACAAAGTGCTGCAGTAACTCTTTGTTTTGCCTTTGTGTTCATTGTTCACAGAGTGATACAGCATGGAAACAGGCCCTTCGGCCCAACTTTCCCATGCCAGCAAAGATGCCCCAGCTACACTGGCCGAACCTGATCCCTTTCTGGGATTGTGAGAATTTCCCTAAAACTCTTTTTTCAGCTTTTGAAAAGATTTTCCATTCTCTGACATTCAGCACCATATAAATTATTAACTCTCCTCCTTAACAAAATAATCTAAGCAACTAATAATTCTTGTCATCTACACATTGAATGACCATGTTTTACCCCTCCATCACAAGTCAACATTGAGCAGTGTAAGACATGTTTGTATAAATCGCCAGAATACTACAGTATTTGTGGAAAGGATCTTATTTAATGCAGCTACACACAGGTTAGCAGCTAGTTAAAACGTTACATGCATAATGCCCCGTTTGTCCTTCCAGAGAGCCCCAGGGTATTCTAGTCAATGAAATGAGCTCCAAGCTAATTTCCACTTGTAATGTCGGAACCCTGAAAGTTAATTTATACACGCCAAGCTCTGACAAACCGGAATGTAATTGCAACTAGATACAATATTGGTCAAACAAGAGTATCAGAGCTACCAACTTATTCCAATGCACTCATTTCAAATGATTTCCAAACATTGGTCCTATCGGAAATTAATTCTGAAGTAGGGTCCTAACCTAAAACGTCACCTATCCATGTTCTCCACAGATGCTGCCTGACCCACTGAGTTATGGTGCAGCAGCATCTATGGAGCTAAGGAAATAGGCAATGTTTCGGGCCGAAACACTTCTGGAAATAGGCAACGTTTCGGGCCGAAACCCGGAAGGGTTTCGGCCCGAAACGTTGCCTATTTCCTTAGCTCCATAGATGCTGCTGCACCCGCTGAGTTACTCCAGCACTCTGTGAAACGTCACCTATCCATGTTCCCCACAGATGCTGCCTGACTCGCTGAGTTACTCCAGCACTCTGTGAAACGTCACCTATCCATGTTCTCCACAGATGCTGCCTGACCCGCTGAGTTACTCCAGCGCTCTGTGTCTATCTTCAGATTATTTCAAATTCAGGAATATGGATGGACTACCATTGGAGTCTTTCATTTGGGCGTGTGCATCATTCAAAAGAAATACAAGCATGCACGGCACAAAGATGTGCCCGTTTCTGGGGACATTTAATACCAACTAGTTTTACGTTTAAACAATGGCTGAATCCACTGGTTTAAACCGAAGATAGACACAAACGCTGGAATAACTGAGTGGGCCAGACAGCATCTCTGGAGAAAAATAGGTGACATTTCGGGTTGAGACCCTTCTTCAGACTGAGAATGAGGGGAAAGGGAAACGAGGGATATAGACGGTGATGTGGAGAGATATAGAACAAATGATCTCTCCCCTGCTTTCTCCCTCCTTCCCCTTCCCATCTCTCCCACAGCCCACTGTCTCCCCCTCTTCCTGCCCCCCCCCATCCCCTCATCAGTCAGAAGAAGGGTCTCGACCCGAAAAGTCTCCCATTCCCTTGCCCCATAGATGCTGCTTCTCCCGCTGAGTTCCTTCAACATTTTTGTCTACCTTCGATTATTCCAGCATCTGCAGTTCCTTCTTACACATAGAACAAATAAATGAAATATATGATAACTAACAATGATAAAGGAAACGGGCTTTTATTACTAAAACAGTATATGATATTGCCTTGTGTCCCAAACAGAACAATGAAATTCTTGCAGCACCACAACACAACATAGTATTCTGTAAACAATATAATAAATGAAAAAAGATTCTGTATGCATAGGTACACACATGCACACACGCACAAGATGCTGCCTGACCTGCTGAGTTACTCCAGCATTCTGTGTCTAATTTGATTTAGTTGATGCCCTGCAGTTTGTCAATTTTAGTTTTAGAGATACAGCGCGGAAACAGGCCCTTCGGACCTCCATAATGTTTGGGACAAAGACCCATCATTTATTTATTTGCCTCTGTACTCTACAATGTGAGATTTGTAATAGAATAAATTCACGTGTTTAAAGTGCACTTTGTCAGATTTTAATAAAGGCCATTTTTATACATTTTGGTTTCACCATGTAGAAATTACAGCAGTGTTTATACATAGTCCCCCCATTTCAGGGCACCATAATGTTTGGGACACAGCAATGTCATGTAAATGAAAGTAGTCATGTTTAGTATTTTGTTGCATATCCTTTGCATGCAATGACTGATTGAAGTCTGCGATTCATGGATATCACCAGTTGCTGGGTGTCTTCTCTGGTGATGCTCAGCCAGGCCTGTATTGCAGCCATCTTTAGCTTGAGCTTGTTTTGGGGGCTAGTCAGTCCCCTTCAGTTTTCTCTTCATCAGCATATAAAAGGCATGCTCAATTGGGTTCAGATTGGGTGCTTGACTTGGCCACTCAAGAATTGGCCATTTTTAAATCTTTGAAAACCCCTTTGTTGCACACAGTCTTTGTAATGTTGGGTCTTTGTCCCAAACATTATGGAGGGCACTGTGTCTCACCGATTTTCTTGCCATGTGCTATATCGCACAATGTTTTTGGTTATCTCAAATATGGATAGCACACTGAAACATCTGTGCAGCTGTTGTTGCTTTTAATAGGCAGTTCAAGGGCAGAACTCTGTGACAGCTGTGAGCGAGGCAGGTTAGATTTCACACATGTTTCGCCCTAGATGCAGTGAAAGTGGCTGGAACCATAAAAAAAATAAGATTCACTTTTTTTTTCCCTCACAGAAATGAAATCCCGTAAGATCTTTTATGATTCACTCAACCTTCAAGGGTATCTGGTGTAGATGGAGGAAGCTATATTTGTTTGCATTATGGAGCCTGTATGAAAAGTCAGGAGTATCTCTTTCAGAAGGTTAAATCAGGCATACTGCACTGTCATATCGTATAATCACTTTAAGCTCAAAGTACAAGCAGTGCCATAATTTGAAAAGCAGACAGCTGAAACTATGAAAGCCCATTTGGTTGACCTGTTTTTTCCCCCTCAAGGCTTTTCATCAGGAGATTCTGTTGTTGGATATAAAATGAAGTCCTCCTTTGAGATTGTAAATAATATTTAATTAAAAAATATATGTTCCATTTATTGAGAGAAATGAAAGTTGAAGATCTGATGTGCGATCCCACATTGCCCTGAATTTAATGGCTGGGCTGTTTTGATAACAAGTTAGAGGTCGGAGTCATACATCATGAAAACAGGCCCTTCGGCCCACCTTGCCCATACCGACCAACATGCCCCACCTGCCAGCATTTGGCCTATATGTCTCTAAACCTGTCCTACCCGTATACCTGTCCCGATGTTTCTTAGACGTCGCGATAGTCCCAGCCTCAACTACTAGCTTGTTCCACACACACACACACACACACACACACACACACACACACACACACACACACACACACACACACACACACACACACACACACACACACACACACACACACACACACACACACACACACACACACACACACACACACACACACCACCCTTTATGTGCAAAAGTTACTCATCAGGTTCCTATTAAATCTTTCCCCTCCTCACCGTAAACCCATCTCCTCTGGTTCTCGATTCTCCTACACTAGACACGAGTGTGGGCAAGTTGGGCTGAAGGGCCTGTTTTTCACTCCATGCTATATCACTCCATGACTCTAAATCAGTGCGCATAAAAAGAATACAATGAAGATCATTATACCACTTGGTTTGGAACTTTATACAAAATCAGATACATTACAGCCCTTGTTTGTGACGATACACACCAGTACTGAATGGATGATTGGTGGTCAGTGTAAACTGAAGGGCCTGTTTCCATGCTGTATCTCTAAACTTAAGAATAAGGAGTAAGCCATATAGAACGGAGACGAGGAAACACTTTTTCTCACAGAGAGTTGCGAGTCTCTGGAATTCTCTGCCTCAGAGGGCGGTGGAGGCAGGTTCTCTGGGTACTTTCAAGAGAGAGCTAGATAGGGCTCTTAAAGATAGCAGAGTCAGGGAATATGGGGAGAAGGCAGGAACGGGGTACTAATTGGGGATGATCAGCCATGATCACATTGAATGGAGGTGCTGGCTCGAAGGGCCAAATGGCCTACTCCTGCACCTATTGTCTATTGTCTAAACCAAGAGGGAGTGTTTAATATAAAGGGAGGCTTGCCACTTGTGTTACCTGTCAGGATTGCAGTCGGCATTTTCAGACTTGATTTGAACTTCCCTCATAATAATGGTAGAGTCTGTTTCCAGAAGGTCGGGTGATGACACAAAGCATCTCGCCCCTTGTACCATTATGTTTAGTGTCCATCTAGAGATATACAGAGCGGAAACAGGCCCTTCGGCCCACCGAGTCTGCACCGACCAGCGATCCCCGCCACATTAACACTATCATACGCACACTAGATTCACATTGATGCCAAGCCAATTAACCTGTGTGTCTTCGGAAGCCAAAGATCTCGGAGAAAACCCACGCAGGTCACGGGGAGAACGTACAAACTCCGTACAGACAGCACCCGTTGTCAGGATGGAACCCGGGTCTCTGGCGCTGTGAGGCAGCAACTCTACCGCTGCGCCACCGTGCCACCCGTACATTTCATCAGATAATGGCAAAAACCATGCTGAAAATATGTTGGAATGCTTGATTCAGCAAAACTGCCCGCATGTTCTTGTGACTATCTAAAAGCCTCTTCAAATGCCTGAAGGGTTTCGGCCCAAAACGTTGCCTATTTCCTTCGCTCCATAGATGCTGCCTCACCCACTGAGTTTCTCCAGCACTTTTGTCTACCTCCAATTTTCCAGCATCTGCAGTTCCTGCTTAAACATCTCTCTATCTGTAAGTTTTTTTTTCTTCTTCTGAAAATTAAATTAATTGGCATGAAAATCACCGAGCAGAATTTCAATCCATCTCGTGCGTAGATCGTGAATTATTTAAAAAACAAATTAGGTTTGTATGCTGTGTGTGTGTAGGGGGGAATGCAGGCAATATTTATCAGGGCTAGCTGTGAGCTGTCGTTGCGTAAGTTAGCAGCAGGGGTTGTTGGGGGAGGTGGCTTTGTTTAGGAGGATTAGTCAGGAACTTTGAATGCAATGACGCCATTGGGGACATTGGAATATCTGAAGTGTCTCTAAAGCTGGTGCACAACAAGATATTGCCGGAGGAGACAACATTTTCCGCTGCGGACTCTGTGAGAACTGGAACATTTCCAATCGCGCAATGGTTGCCTGATTTGAAGTTTTAAAGGTGAAGCTATTTGAATGTGAGAAGGCTGCAGAGAATCTTCCACTGCCGTTCATCTCTGTCGGGATAGGAAGTGTTCACTAATCCTGGACCATTGTAATACTGGGGCAGATGTACCCAGGAACTGTGATGGAAGGGATGTCCGCTGATTGTAATTCTACTGCAGCAGTCGCATCGAGGAGCGTCCGTGTTTACCTGACTGTGGTGAATGCTGCAGTCTGCGGCCACAGTTAGATCTGCAATCAGAAAATGATTCTTCCAGAAGGACTCCCACACGCGCCCAAATCCCTGAGCAGCGACAGAGATTTTCCCAAAGGCCCTGTGGAGGAGAAGCAGAATTTTCTGTAGAAGCTGATTCCGATCCAGAGATGTTTATTTTCGGATACTTTATGGAGAATTTTGCTAGTAATTTACTGGGATTTTGTCGACTGAACCTGTTTCTTCTGCAGCTTGTGGAATGGAGATTAAAAAATACAAGGTACATTTGAACTGGCAGCAAATTAACTTCTGTGCATTTTGCATCCTTCAAATCTTGTGTTGTCGATTAGGAATTGACATGTGCATGTTCCTGGAAGTGTTTTCCTCTAATTAAGATTTCGAGTGCAATGCTGAGTTGTTTGTTATCTGACCTACTGGTTGTCAATTAACTTTGAGGTCACAGCATGTTATGTGAAGGCTAATTTTGCAATGCAGCATAATAGTCAGTACTTGCAGAGCTAGCACGGAGAGCCGGGGGAAGGGAGGCTTACAGAAAGGTGCATCTCACCTCAGTGATGGGAAATGATGAATGCCTCCTCTAAGAGGCTTGTTTATTAGCACCAGGGGTTTTTTGTGAAGGATTAATCAGCTAGGAAAAATGATGAAGAAAGGTGCGCAAAGCTGGAGTAACGCAGCGGGACAGGCAGCACCTCTGGAGGGTGACGTTTCGGGTCGAGACCCCAACTTCAGACTGGGTTGGGGTCTCGACCCGAAACGTTACCCATTCCTTCTTACCAGCGATGCTTGCTGCCTGTCCCGCTGAGTTACTCCAGCATTTTGTGTCGACTTTCGGTATAAACCAGCATCTGCAGGTCCTCCCTACACTGGACAAATGATGATTGCGTTTAGGAAGGTGCTGGTTTGTACCGAAGATGAATGAATGCTTGATTGTCCGATGTGACAAGTCTTTGCGTGCGTGCCCGGGGTATGCAAATAGTGGCCATATAAAGGGCACCAGCACCAGCAAAGAGTTTCCTGCACCAGGTCCCCATTTGTTCCCCCTCCCCCCCTCCCCAACCCTGGCCCTCCCATAGACACAAAATGCTGGAGTAACTCAGTGGGGCAGGCAGCATCTCTGCAGAGAAGAAATGGGCGACGTTTCAGGTCGAGAACATTCTTCAGGCTCTTTTATGTTGAATCTTTAAAATATGAGTTATGTTGACAGGTTGTGGTCACTTATTTTTCAGGAACCCAGTAACAAGCGGGCGAAACCTCTGTCCCGAGTCACATCTTTAGCCAGTCTCATCCCGCCGTTGAAGGCTACGCCTCTGAAGCGGTTCAGCCAGACGTTACAGGTAAGATGGAGTCAGTGATGGGGACTCTGGTCTGTGCGATAGACTGGACTACATCTTATAGTTGACATGGATATTTGCTTGGTTCGCCCTGGAGCATCTGAACCTGTATCTGCTGGATCATGTCCAACTTGCCCGACCCTATGCACTCATCCCCTCCCTCTCCTGTACCATCTCTTCACCTCTGCCTATCCTTAGCCCCACGTCCCCCTCCCTTTTCATCTGTGCATTAATTGCCTCATATTGTGTTTTGTATTGAATTCTGTCTTTACTTTGTGTACTAGTCATGTCTCTACTATTTATTTCATTCCCCTTACATGTTTTTCCTCTACCTGCTAAATTTTTGTAAGGTGTCCTTGAGACTCTTGAAAGGCGCCCATAAATAAAATTTATTATTATTATTATTATGATTCTGGTAATGCTCTTGTCTTCTGTTGGTCTTGGGTCCTATTGATCAAGAAACTGCCTGTCCCCCCCCTCTATCTCCCTCCCTCCCCCTTGTGCTCCTGTTTTTTTTATTTAGCTGGCGGCAAGGGTTGAGTGTCCATGAATGACCCAGGGCCAGATGCATTGTCTCAACCTGTTAGTGATTGGCACAATCACATTTTGTGGAGCTGCATGATTTTCATCGAGCCAGCACCACCATTCACTGTGATCATGGCTGATCATCCCCAATCAGTACCCCGTTCCTGCCTTCTCCCCATATCCCCTGACTCCGCTGTTTTTAAGAGCCCTATCTAGCTCACTCTTGAAAGCATCCAGAGAACCTGCCTCCACCGCCCTCTGAGGCAGAGAATTCCACAGACTCACCACTCTCTGTGAAAAAAAGTGTTTCCTCATCTCCATTCTAAAAAAAACGGATGATCGATGATCAGCATGGACACATTAATAGTATACAAACTTAAAGCACACGCATTGGGGGTTCAGTATTGATGTGGATAGAGAACTGGCTGGCAAACAGGAAGCAAAGAGTAGGAGTAAACGGGTCCTTTTCACAATGGCAGGCAGTGACTAGTGGGGTACCCCAAGGCTCAGTACTGGGACCCCAGCTATTTACAATATATATTAATGATCTGGATGAGGGAATTGAAGGCAATATCTCCAAGTTTGCGGATGACACAAAGCTGGGGGGCAGTGTTAGCTGTGAGGAGGATGCTAGGAGACTGCAGGGTGACTTGGATAGGCTGGGTGAGTGGGCAAATGTTTGGCAGATGCAGTATAATGTGGATAAATGTGAGGTTATCCATTTTGGTGGCAAAAACAGGAAAGCAGACTATTATCTAAATGGTGGCCGATTGGGAAAGGGGGAGATGCAGCGAGACCTGGGTGTCATGGTACACCTGTCATTGAAGGTAGGCATGCAGGTGCAGCAGGCAGTAAAGAAAGCGAATGGTATGTTATCTTTCATTGCAAAAGGATTTGAGTATAGGAGCAGAGAGGTTCTACTGCAGTTGTACAGGGTCTTGGTGAGACCACACCTGGAGTATTGCGTACAGTTTTGGTCTCCAAATCTGAGGAAGGACATTATTGCCATAGAGGGAGTGCAGAGACGGTTCACCAGACTGATTCCTGGGATGTCAGGACTGTCTTATGAAGAAAGACTGGATAGACTTGGTTTATACACTCTAGAATTTAGAAGATTGAGAGGGGATCTTATAGAAACTTACAAAATTCTTAAGGGGTTGGACAGGCTAGATGCAGGAAGATTGTTCCCGATGTTGGGGAAGTCCAGGACAAGGGGTCACAGCTTAAGGATAAGGGGGAAATCCTTTAAAACCGAGATGAGAAGAACATTTTTCACACAGAGAGTGGTGAATCTCTGGAACTCTCTGCCACAGAGGGTAGTTGAGGCCAGTTCATTGGCTATATTTAAGAGGGAGTTAGATGTGGCCCTTGTGGCTAAGGGGATCAGGGGGTATGGAGAGAAGGCAGGTACGGGATACTGAGTTGGATGATCAGCCTTGATCATATTGAATGACGGTGCAGGCTCGAAGGGCCGAATGGCCTACTCCTGCACCTAATTTCTATGTTTCTATGTTTCTATGTGGGTCGAAGGGCCTGTTTTAATGCTGTATCTTCTGTAAAACTATAAAATCTAATGGGTGCATGTCAGTCAGCTTGAATGCAGTGGTGTAATGTGTCTGTTTCCATGCCGTGCGAGTCTTTGATATCTACAGTAGTCACTGCACAGACCATTGTTGGTTCCTGATCAACGCTTCCGGGAGTACGAGTTATAAAGGGCCACAAAGTTACAAAGAACTCTGCCACTGAATGAAATCAGAATAATTACAGTGTGTGGAGTTTCATTCTCTACTTTGCTCCATCCATTGGACAAGTAAAACCCCTGTCCCAAGGTATTAATAATAATAATAATATATTTTATTATCATTGCACGTCAGTGCAACAAGATTTAGTATGCAGCCCCAACCGATGAAAAAGAAAAGTAAAATAAATAAATAAGCTGTGTGACGTGACCATCCGAGGGAGACAGTCCAGGGGGGATGGGGGGCACTCAGCAGGGCCGGTTCAGAGCCGCTATAGCTCTGGGAATGACATTGTTTCTGAGTCTGGAGGTTCGGGCGTAGAAGGCCTTGTAACGTCTGCCGGAGGGAAGTAGTTCAAACAGACCGTTTCAGGGGTGTGATGAGTCTTTATGGATGCTGACGGCCTTCCTGAGGTACGAGTTAATTCCAAGAGTTCTCCTGAGTTTGCTCTTTCGAACTCGGAGATTTACGGTAATGGCCACTCGTCGGTACTCGGGGCTCTCGTGGACATTTTTCATCATGTAGAAAAATCTTCACCAGTCTTCCCGAACTTACCTGCCGT
This sequence comes from Leucoraja erinaceus, assembly GCF_028641065.1. NCBI lineage: Eukaryota > Metazoa > Chordata > Chondrichthyes > Rajiformes > Rajidae > Leucoraja > Leucoraja erinaceus. The sequence goes on along the minus strand of NC_073392.1, from coordinate 2,441,782 downwards.
TAGCGAGTCTTCCCGAGTACCTGCCGTTAGCGCTAAGAGACGTCCCCGAGCTCCGACGTACCCACTACGTTCATTCTCCGTGCTTACCCCGAGTTTGATTTTTTTTTAAACTCGGGAGAGCTCTTGGAATGAACTCGCACCGTGGGATGGGGCTATAACAGAGCTAGCTGGGAGAGGGAGAAGGAGGAAGGTTACTCAGTTACTTTACTTCTGTGTTTGATCATGAAGGTCGTGAAATAGCGTGACTGCAGAGAATTTTTTCGCAGTCCCTCGGGGCAATAAATTTCTTCCCAGAATTTACGTGTAAAAAGTTTCTGATCTTTCTGGATGGGAACAGCATTAGTTCCAGTGGCGCTGACCATGAAAGCAATTGATGCTTTGGCTAGACGTGAGCTGTGCCTGGTAGGCTGTCTGCTGCTGCAAGGATATTTGTACAGCTGTTGCTGATCTTTTATTACTTGCACCATTTATGCTGCAGGAACCTGAATATAAAGACTGTTTTCAAGGACGAAGCAATCGCATTTCTCTTACAGGGGCATTTTCACAATTAAATGATCACATTGAATGGCGGTGCTGGCTCCAAGGGCCAAATTGCCCACTCCTGCACCTATTCTGATGAATATTATCAATCGTTCATTTTAAATCTAGAACAGCAAGGACAGTAAAATATAATTCCACTTAAATGAAGAAACATTTTTTCTCACAGAGAGTTGTGAGTCTGTGGAATTCTCTGCCTCGGAGGCCGGTTCTCTGGATACTTTCAAGAGAGAGAGCTAGATAGGGCTCTTAAAGATAGCGGAGTCAGGGGATATGGGGAGAGGCAGGAATGGGGTAGTGATTGTGGATGATCACATTGAATGGCGGTGCTGGCTCGAAGGGCTGAATGGTCTACTCCTGTGCCGATTGTCTATTGACTCCAATTGCTGGCAGCTGAATCATGAGCTTTTAAAATAATTTATCAGCAAAACCTGGCGCAGAAACAGGTCCTTCACCGAAGGTTCCGAACATCAGCCAAAATAAACTAATCTCACCCGACTGCATGTGTTCCATTTGTACATTTAGAGTAAGTTGTCAAATGGACATGATATAATTGTCGGCTTAACCTGATATATTAACCTGAATAAAATATCTTTGTGTTTTTAATCATTCAATAAACATCAAATAAATAGCTCAGTACCATTTATTCTGATTAAGGAATGTGTGGCTTAGATTTTAGATTTGGAGATGCAGCGTGGAAACAGGCCCTTCGGCCCACCGAGTCCTTGCCAACCAGCAATCTCCCATACACCAATTCTATCCTACACACTAGGGACGATTTACAGAAGCCAATCAAACTACAAACCTGCACGTCTTTGGGATGTGGAGGGAAACCGGAGCACCCGGAGGAAACCCACGCGGTCACGGGGAGAACGTGCAGACTCTGCACAGACAGCACCCGCAGTCAGGATTGAACCCGGGTCTGACAATAGACAATAGACAACAGGTGCAGGAGTAGGCCATTCGGCCCTTCGAGCCAGCTCCGCCATTCAATGTGATCATGGCTGATCATCCCCAATCAGTAACCCGTTCCTGCCTTCTCCCCATATCACCTGACTCCGCTATCTTTAAGAGCCCTATCTAGCTCTCTCTCTTGAAAGCATCCAGAGAACCTGCCTCCACCGCACTCTGAGGCAGAGAATTCCACAGACTCACAATTCACTGTGAGAAAAAGTGTCAGTTCTAAATGGCTTACCTCTTATTCTTAAACTGTGGCCCCTGGTTCTGTGCTGAAAAGTAATCCTGCCTTCTAATATTTTACAATAACTGCATTGGATCTAATCAAAATCTGTTCTAATGTCTCATATTTATGACTGGCTGGCAAAATCAACATCTGTTCTTGGTATTTCTTGACCAGCTATTGTTGCAAGACTTTAAAATCCATCTGTGTAGGAAGGAACTGCAGATGCTGTTTTAAACCAAGGATAGACACAAAGTGCTGGAGTAACACAGCGGGACAGGCAGGCAGCATCACTGGAGAGAAGGAATGGGTGACGTTTCGGTCCGAGACCCTTCTTCAGAGTACAGAGGCCATCTGTCTGATGTGGAATAAAACTCTTCTGGGCAAAGGCCCCACTTCAAACTATAAATGTCACATTGCACATTCTACCATCTGCACCATGTTGGATAGAGTTTTTAATTTCTAGTGACATTGGGGTGAACCATTGATGTACAGCCATGTAACTGTGAGGGTGGTATGGTGGTGCAGCGGCAGAGTTACTGCGTTACAGCACTAAGAGACCTGGATTTGATCCTGACTAAGGGCGCTGTCTGTACGGAGTTTACACGTTCTCCCCGCGAGTTTTCTCTGGGTGCTCCGGTTTCCTCCCACACTCCCAAGACATTCAGATTCAGATTCAGATTCAATTTTAATTGTCATTGTCAGTGTACAGTACAGAGACAACGAAATGCATTTACAATACAAATACAAATAGCTTTGGTAAAGATTATAAAATGTCCCTAGTATGTGTAGGATAGTGTTAGTGTCGCTGTTCGGTGTGGACTTGGTGGGCCAAAGCAGCCTGTTTCTGCGCTGTATCTCTAAACAAAACCCCTTTCTTCAGCTTTACTTTGTACAGTGTTTTTGTTCGGGATGTGTATAACAATTTTTTCTTTTTTGTTGTAGCGTTCTATCAGCTTCCGAAATGAGAGCCGGACAGACATTTTCACCCCGAGGTCCTTTTCCAGACAAGGGCCCCCGGTTATCACAAAGCGACGAGATAGCAAACTCTGGAGTGAAACGTTTGACATCCGTGTTAATCAAATGCTCACAGCCAAGGAAATCAAGAGGCAAGAGGTAGGTGTGGCTGCGTACCACCCATACGTGGCAATAAATGAACACACTTCATAGGAACACAAGCAACTTGATTAGTTCCTGCTTAATACAGGTTACGGGGAGAAGGCAGGAGAATGGGGATAGGAGGGAGAGTTAGATCAGTCATGATTGAATGGCAGTAGACTTGATGGGCCGAATGGCCTTATTCTACTCCTATCACTTATGATCTTATAACTGCAGACAGTGGAATCATGAGCAAAGCACAAAGTGCTGGGGGATCCTCAGCCGGTCTGTACGGAGTTTGCATGTTCTCCCCGTGACCTGCGTGGGTTTTCTCAGAGACCTCTGGTTTCCTCCCACACTCCAAAGGCGTGCAGGTTTGTAGGTTGATTGGCTTGGGTGTAAATGTAAAAATTGTCCCTAGTGAGTGCAGGATAGTGTTAATGTGCGGGGATCGCTGGTCGATGATGATCCGGTGGGCCTGTTTTCCGCACTGTATCTCTAAACTAAACAAAGCTAAACTGTGCACTTATTATTATTTATTCAAATCATTTGCTATGTCGCTCTTCCAGGGAGATGCTAAATGCATTTCGTTGTCTCTGTACTGTACACTGACAATGACAATTAAAATTGAATCTGAATCTGAATCAGTGAAAATTGTTTAATACCTGAAATTTGGTTGATAATGTTGCTTGATTGAAATGGTAAATCTAAATAGGGTAAATGAGCATTGAGACATTGGAATTCAGTACACAAATAGTTAAAAGCTGCAATGTGTTATGAAAATAGATCTATTCTAATTGGCTGCAGTTGTGAATATTATAGATAAGGAGCATATAAAGTATTATACGGACATTCCTAGAACTGCATGGTTTGTGCCAGGGAGGGGGGGTGTTTTCGATGAATTGAAGGTAGCCAGAGAATAAAATGATGAAGGATGTTTTAGGTTGGTCACGGAAAACCTTCACTAGTTATAAATCCAAAGCAAAGAATAAACACGATATCCACAATGGGAGAAAGAGTTTTTGAGCAATGTCTTTACGCAGAAAAGAATATATTCCAGAAATTACTCTCATGCAGAATGGGTGAAGAGATGATTTTGATGCTTGTAAATGGAGGTTTAATGTTGTCATAAGCTAGAATGAGAGGGGGACTATAAAACAATAATGGTATGGATCATTTTTGCCAAAGTGATTTTATTTGTGAAAGAACACATGATTCCGTAAATTCAGAAACAAATGATTATGTAGACTTTTGGTAGTTGCAGTTGATGCAAAATAATATGTTAATATATTGACAAATTGCCTGTGTGATTTCTATGTCTTTTTGTCTGTATGCAACATGGAATAAAAGGTTTGGGAGAAGTTTCAAAATCTTGTCTATTACGTCACGAGACTGCTCCAGATTTGATCGAGGGTTAACTGGGTCTTGTGGATGGAAGGGTAGACTTCCTCCCTACCCATCCCACAATCGCTGTCATTTTTATTTAGAAGACAGGCATGTACATTTTGAAAATAGAAAATAGTGGTTTATTAAAATTAGGGGCGGCACGGTGGCGCAGCGGTACCTCACAGCTGCTTACAGCACCAATGACCCAGGTTCGATCCCGACTACGGGTGCTGTCTGTACGGAGTTTGTACATTCTCCCTGTGACAGCGTGGGTTTTCTCCAAAATCCTCGGTTTTCTCCCACGCTTCAAAGACGTGCAGGTTTGTAGGTTAGGTTACACAAAAAAGCTGGAGAAACTCAGCGGGTGCGGCAGCATCTATGGAGCGAAGGAAATAGGCAACGTTTCGGGCCGAAACCCTGTTTGTAGGTTAATTGGCTTGGTATAAATGTAAAATTGTCCCTAGTGGGTGTAGGATACAGTTAGTTTGTGAGGATCGCTGGATGGTACAGACTTGGTGAGCCGAAGGGCCTGTTTCCGTGCCGTATCTCAAAACTAAATGAAACAAACTAGGATTACACTACTATCCAAGTGATTACATTAATGACTTTTTATTGACTTGGCCACAAAGATAGCGTTACCTGAATGAGACTGCGTGCAATGTACCTGATGCGATCTCACCTTTTTCCTTGCACTGATTAAATGATTCAGTTATTTAATTTTTTTTGTTCTCCAGGCAATTTTTGAACTTTCCCAGGGAGAACAAGTTTTAATTGAAGACTTGAAGCTAGCAAAAAAGGTAAAGCAATCTTCAGTTATAGCTCTCAGATGCAATGTACTTTGTGACTTTATTCTCCTTAAATACTACTGTAATTGAATGACCATAATTTTAAATTCATTGTTTTTAGTTATGGCTTTCATTACCAAAATAATATATCATTTAATGAGTTTACTTAAATATTCTGGTTCTATTTCAAAATATGTCAATAGACAATAAGTGCAAGAGTAGGCCATTCGGCCCTTCGAGCCAACACCACCATTCAATGTGATCATGGCTGATCATCTCCAATCAGTACCATGTTCCTGCCTTCTCCCCATATCCCGACTCCGCTATCTTTAAGAGCCCTATCTAGCTCTCTCTTGAAAGCATCCAGAGAACCGGCCTCCACCGGCAGAGAATTCCACAGACTCACCACTCTCACACAAAAAGTGTTTCCTCGTCTCCGTTCTAAATGGCTTGCCCCTTATTCTTAAACTGTGGCCCCTGGTTCTGGACTCCCCCAACATCGAGAACATGTTTCCTGCCTCTAGCGTGTCCAAACCCTTAATAATCTTATATGTTTTAATGAGAATACCTCTCATCCTTCTAAACTCCAGAGTGTACAAGCCCAGCTGCTCCATTCTCTCAGCATATGACAGTCCCGCCTTCCCGGGAATTAACCTTGTAAACCTACGCTGCACTCCCTCAATAGCAAGAATGTCCTTCCTCAAATTAGGCTGTTTCCTCCCACACTCCAAAGACATCCAGGTTTGTAGGTTAATTGGCTTGATGTAAATATAAAAGATTGTCCCCATTGAGTGTAGGATGTTAGTGTGCGGGGATCGCTGGTCGGCGGGGACACGGTGGGCCAGTCTCCGCGCTGTATCTCGAAACAACACTAAACTATGATCGGTGCTATTAGTCAAATAGTGAATTTCAACACATTTTAATATGAAGGATGTGTTTTGTTTTTGCTGAGTTAGCATTCCAACCAGTAATAAATCATGCATTGTGCTATGAAAATAATTGGTCTCGGGTTCAATCTGCTCCAAAATGTCCTTGAATTAATTGCGGGATCACAACATTTGTTTTAAGCCTTTTTTTTTAAATATTTTAAAATATTTTTTTTAATCCTGTTTTGGAATTAATCCGATTACAAAAGTACGACTCGCGGAGGTTATTTAATGAAAAGTGTTCCGAGTAAAATGTAATTTCCAAATGGAAAGTAAAGATCATCGTATACTGAGTGTTGCCATCTCTTGCAGGCTTATCGCGATCCTATGCTCAAGCTCTCTATTATGACGGAACAGGAGCTGAAGCAGATATTTGGAACACTGGATTCCCTGATTCCCTTACACGAAGGTATGGCCTTAAGACAAATCATGAAGGTTGCTGCGGATGTAATAAAGAACTTAATGTTTCACCAGAAATGATGTCATGTGTCGGTGAATGTTTACATACTTCCTCCTGAGGAAATCCTCCTTGCTTTTGACCCACACATTTCCTCGTTTATTTTTGGTCAGATCTTCTGAGTCGGCTGCGGGAGGCCAGGAAACCAGATGGGACAACAGAACGTGTTGGTCACATCCTTGTAGGCTGGGTAAGAACGTGATTCAACCTTTGTTATTTGTATCAGCTTTTTACAGAGGTTTCGGATTAGTTTATTGCCATATACATCAGGGTGCGATGAAATTCCTTGTTCACATGAAGCTCAGAGTAAGCAATGTCCATACTGTAAGGATAAATTCAATGACAACGCAACCGTGTGGTGAAAGGTTGTGTTGCTAAATCCGAGCAGAACAAAAGAGAATTTAAGGACAATAACAGGATTGCACAGCAGTGCACCTGGAAGAGCCACTGCCTCACAGCACCAGAGATCTGGGTTCGATCCTGACCTCGGGTGCTGTGTGTGTGTGGAGTTTGCACGTTCTCCCTGTGACTGCGTGGGTTTCCTCCGGGTGCTCCGGTTTCCTCTCACATCCCAAAGATGTGTGGGTTTATGGGTTAATTGACCCTGTGTAAATTGCCCCCAGTGTGTATGTAGTGAGTGGATAACATAGAACTATTGTGACCATGTGATCGGTGGTTGGTGTGGACTCAGCCTCTAAACTTTAACAAGAATAACTGAATGAGATGATGACATGTTAGCATCTCTAGACGTCTGAAGGTGGGATTGGTCTGATTCTGATTGCAGGAGATTGCAGATTGGTGAATAAACTGTTCTTAAGTCGGGACGTCAGGATTTTCAAGCTCTCGTATCCTCTCCCAGAAAGTAGAGTGGAAAGATGCTAATGGTCAGGGTAGCAGACGTCCTTGACAATACCACTCTGCAGGGTCAGGAGGTGATGATGAGTGCAGTGGCCACACCAGGCTGAGATACTTTCTGCAGCGTATCTGTAGGTGTTCAAGTGCTCATGGACATGCTGAGTCTTCTCAGACGCCCCGGAAAGTAAACTCACTGATGTACTTTCTCGACTGCATCAGTGTGAAGGGACCAGGTTAGGTTGCTGGTGATATGGATGGCTTACAACTTGAATTTGTCGGCCTTCCCTACAGCAGGCTATTGATGCAGACATGGTTGTTTTCACCTCTTATGCAGCGATTTAATCTGACCACTTCCTCTCACAGCAAGTTCCAGATTTCAACCACTCGGTAAAAAAGAGAAATTCCCCTCGATTCCCTTTAAAAATCCTTCCTCTCAACTTAAATCTATTTTCTCTGTTTTTTGATACCGCTACCATGGGAACAAAATTTTGACTATTAACCCCTTCAATGCCTCTTAGAATTTTATATATCTCTCTCAGGGCAGCCCACAGTACCTCCTTCACTCTAGAGAAAATCAAACCCAGCCGAACCGATCCCTCCCCACAACTGAGTTTCCCCCCAATCTAGCCAACTTCCTGGTGCATCCCCTCAGCACTCTGGGGAATTCTGTCTGTGAATTCTCAGCCACAGAGGGCGGTGGAGGCAGGTTCTCTGGGTGCTTTCAAGAGAGAGCTAAATAGGGCTCTTAAAAATAGCAGAGTCAGGGGATATGGGGAGAAGGCAGGAACGGGGTACTGATTGGGGATGATCAGCCGAAACATCACCTATTCCTTCTCTCCATAGATGCTGCCTCACTCACTGATTTTCTCTGCATTTTTGTCTACCTTCGATTTTTCCAGCATCTGCAGTTCTTTCTTAAACTTTAAATCTCAAGAGAGTATTGATCCAGTTTGCTCAGCTTTACACCCATGTAATGCCTGGAATCAATCAGGTCTAGGAAGGAAGGTAGACAAAAATGCTGGAGAAACTCAGCGGGTGCAGCAGCATCTATGGAGCGAAGGAAATAGGCAACATTTCGGGCCGAAACCCTTCTTCAGACTTCTTCAGTTCTAGGAAGAAACTGCAAATGCTGGTTTAATTCAAAGATAGACACAAAATGTTGGAGTAACTCAGCTGGGCAGGCAGCATCTATGGAGGGAAGGTGACGTTTCGGGTCGAGACCCTTCTTCAGACAGTTAACATGGAGTTGGGAGATGTACAGCATTATAACTCTCCTTACATTTGATTTGCATCGGTACTGTTTTATAAAATCTTTAACTGGATCATTCTTGTAAAAGCGTAAGGTTAATAAATCCTCAGATCTTGCATTCATTTTGCATAAATTTTATCTACGTCCGACTAAAAATTAAAATGATTCTGTAATAGTCCAGATTATTGTTGTGGTGTACAGTGGCTGATTTACATTGCATAATAGATTACATAAGGACAATTGTGCAGTCTTGTGTCAAGTAAATCTACCTCACTTGGAGTTGTTTGCTTGGTGATCATTAGCTGCAGTGCAGTATTCTCCAGGAAGCCCTGCATGTCGTGCCATTCCATGGCTATTAATAGGTTCAGCCTGCAGCATGCAGTGATTTTAATTTTATGCTGCACTGAGCATTATTTTACACAATCTGCTTGGCTAATTGTTCTCAACTTTCAGCTGAAGCTCATTTAGTAGATTATTTACAGTGTTTGTTTATCGACAATAGGTGCAGTAGGCCATTCGGCTCTTCCAGCCAGCACCGCCATTCAATGTGATCATGGCTGATCATCCACAATCAGTACCCCGTTCCTGCCTTCTCCCCATATCCCCTGACTCCGCTATCTTTAAGAGCCCTATCTAGCCCTCTCTTGAAAGTATCCAGAGAACCTGCCTCCACCGCCCTCTGAGGCAGAGAATTTCACACTCACAACTCTCTGTGTGAAAAATTGTTTCCTCGTCTCTGTTCTAAATGGCTTTGCCCTTATTCTTAAACTGTGGCCCCTGGTTCTGGACTCCCCCAACATCGAGAACATGTTTCCTGCCTCTAGCGTGTCCAAACCCTTAATAATCTTATATGTTTCAATAAGATCCTCTCTCATCCTCTAAACTCCAGAGTGTACAAGCCCAGCCGCTCCATTCTCTCAGCATACGACAGTCCCGCCATCCCAGGAATTAACCTGGTGAACCTACGCTGCACTCCCTCAATAGCAAGAATGTCATTCCTCAAATTAGGGGACCAAAACTGCACTCAATACTCCAGGTGTGGCCTCGCTAGGGCTCTGTACAACTGCAGAAGTTTGAGAGTTTTAGCGATTCAGCGCAGAAAGGAAACCAGAGCTCCCGGAGAAAACCCACCCAGGTCACTGGGAGAATGTACAAACTCCGTACAAACAAGCACCCGTAGAAAGGATCGACCCGGGTCTCTGGCGCTGTTAGACAGTAACTCTACCGCTGTGGTGGGTGGGGGGTTGGTCATGATGAGTCAACTGCTATTCAGTCTCATGCTTGAACCTGCCATTCAAAGTCTCAAATGTACACCCTTTACCATTGAATTATTTTAAATGTAGTAGTGACTATTATGTTAAATACCAGAAACACAACAGTTTTGCCAGAGTCTGAATAAGTGACAGTCATTGGAATAGGCATTGCTTCAACTGACTTGAGTTGCATCAACTTCAACTTTTAAGTCTTTTGGCCCAAAAATAATTTATCCTCTAAATATGACCAATTCTGCAGCTGTTGAATTAATAGATCACTGTACAGTGCAGCTTTTATCATTCAGGTACCTTGTTGCAAAGATTAGTGTGCTTTCCTTTAAACCTCGCTATTTTTTCTCTGTTGTTGGCAGTAGTTGATGGATTGGCACAGGGCACCAGTCAGCACCTGTAAGAGAGAGAGACAGGGTTGATGTGTGTGTGTGTGTGTTTTTCACACACTCCCTGTCACTGCATGAGTTTCATCAAACATCACTGGATGGAAGCTTGGATAGACTGGATGTGGAGAGGATGTTTCCACTAGTGGGAAAGTCTAGGACTAGAGGTCATAGTCCCAGAATTAACACACGTTCCTTTAGGAAGGAGATGAGGAGGAATTTCTTTAGTCAGAGGGTGATGAATCTGTGGAATTCTTTGCCACAGAAGGCTGTCGAAGCCAAGTCAATGGATGTGTTTAAGGCAGAGAGATAGATAGATTCTTGATTAGTTCGGGTGTCAGGGGTTATGGGGAGAAGGCAGGAGAATGGGGTTAGGTGGGAGAGATAGATCAGCCATGATTGAATGGCAGAATAGACTAGATGTGGTGAATGGCTTAATTCTGCTCCGATTATGTATGCCCACAAAGATGTGCGGTTTAGTAGGTTAAATGGTCTGTAAATGACCCTTGGTATGCGGGGAGTAGATGAGAAAGTAGGATAATGTAGGTCTGATGTGAACGAGTGATTGGTCAGCATCGACCGGTGGGCCGAAGGGCCTGTTTTCTGCATCATTCGATCAATTGTTATGACCTGACTTTTACAAGCGGTAACTGAGCTGCAATATATTCCCAGCACTTCTGAATCATTTAAAACTTTATTTCTGGCTTTTGTCGATAGCTTTCTTAAGTTAATATGATTTGGTGATACGGTCGAATAACCATGTTTCTGAAGCACATCCGTGTGGCCTGACTATTAAAGACTGTTTTCCTTCTCTTTAGCTTCCGTGTTTAAACTCCTATGATAGTTACTGCAGCAACCAAGTGGCAGCAAAGGCTCTTTTGGATCACAAGAAACTGGATCATAGAGTCCACGACTTTCTACAACGTTGTTTAGAATCTCCCTTTAGTCGCAAGCTGGATCTTTGGAATTTCCTTGATATTCCACGCAGTCGATTGGTGAAGTACCCGCTACTGCTGAAAGAGATCCTCAGACATACGCCGAACGACCAACCAGATAAACAGCATCTAGAAGAAGCAGTAAGTAACAAAGAGGATTCATTGTGCTCGTGCTGCCTCCCAACATTGGTGCAGAAATAATACGTTCGATTGGGCTACAGAATATGAAAGCTGGATAAGAAATTGAGGTTTTCATGGCAGCAACGTGGTCAGATCATTGAGACTGATCATTGGCCATGTTTGTAAATATATTTAATATATTTTTAAATGCCAAGAAACCGCATTTCCGACTTACGAACTGTTCACATAACAAACGTTTCACAGGAACAGTATCCTTGGGATACAACAGTGATATGAATATTGACTTATCTAACCCTTGTATCCCCTCTCTCTCCATCCCTCCCCCACCCACATCATACCAGCTTCAGTCGTCTTGTTGAGTCTCGTTGTCTGTACTCGTTTTCACCTTGCCCCTAGCTAACAATGGCCTATTTCCTTTATCATATCTTTCATCATTTGTTCTATATCTTCTACATCTCGTCTATCATCGTTATCCTTCTGACTCTCGGTCTCGTGGTTCCCAACCTTTCCCCCACCTCTCGGTCTAAAATCCTGATCTCGACCTGCTTTCCCTTGAGAGAAAACGGAGGAAATAGATATTACAAGGGTAACTTAGCAAAAGCTCTTTGAATCGCATTTCTAAATCCAATTCAATAAATAAGGTTCTCCCATGACCTCGTGCGCTTCGTGCGACGTGCATGAAGAGCGATGGCGCGGTGATTATGTAATAACTACACAATAAAGACCTTTTTACCCCAAAAAAATTATTTACTCAAAATAACATCTGAAACATAAAACATATGTTTACCTGATGGAAAATCCAAAAAAATAAAAATCGAAAATTTGGACCCAGACCTCCTCAGTCGCGCTCAATTGCCCCCCTTAAAAATCAAATTGCCCCCCTGTGGGGCGTACCCCCCACGTTGGGAACCACTGGTCTAAAGGGTCTCGACCTGAAACATCACATATTCCTTCTCTCCAGACTCTCTTCGCTGCCTGACCCACTGAGTTACTCCAGCATTTTGTGTCCATCTTCAGTTTAAACCAGCATCTGCCGTTCCTTCCTCCACATCTTGGAGAAGACCTGTACTCTTGATTTATATATCAGTCCTCTACATAGACTAGACATTCAAGGGTTTGATATTAAGTGAGAAGCTGGAAATATTATTGAATATATCTTTTGCTGCTTATAATTTAAATATTCCTGTACAAACTAATGTGCACTAATATATGAAAGACATTTTTGAAAATTAATCTTTTAAAATTGTATTCACCGATTGGAATGAGAAAATGGAATTTCAGGGACTTTTGTTACTAACACTTTTCAAACATTACTGCACCATATTAAACAAAAAACGATAAATTGTCCTTGAACTTCTGTACATGGTGTTCAGTTGAAGAAAACCAGCTTGAAAAGAGGGATTTGTGTATCCACTCTCTCCACTTTGTTTTTAATAAGATCGCAAATGTATTAAAAAGTGTTTCTCTTGTCAAAAGGCCACTGATTAGATGCTGCTAAAGCTACTAGAATACATTAAAAGTGGTTGCGAGCAGTGACAGGATACAAACCAGATCAGGCTTTTCCATTAAATCTCCATTAATCCAGCTACTTTGAAATTTTTAAAAATGCTGATGGATAAGATTCCATCAAACATCCAGCTGCACTCTTGCCAGTTTAAGAAGTGATTCGATTGTAGTCAGACAGTAAAATTTATCATATATACATATATAAATATATATATATATATGTATATATGGGGCAGTTTTATATCAGAGTTTTAATTCTTATACTTTATAACCATATAACAATTACAGCACGGAAACAGGCCATCTCGGCCCTTCTAGTCCATGCCGAACACTTACTCTCCCCTAGTCCTATCTACCTGCTCAGACCATAACCCTCCATTCCTTTCCCGTCCATATAACTATCCAATTTATTTTTAAATGATAAAATCGAACCTGCCTCCACCACTTCCACTGGAAGCTCATTCCACACAGCTTCCACTCTCTGAGTAAAGTTCCCCCTCATGTTACCCCTAAACTTCTGTCCCTTAATTCTCAAATCATGTCCCCTTGTTTGAATCTTCCCTATCTCAATGGGAAAAGCTTATCCACGTCAACTCTGTCTATCCCTCTCATCATTTTAACGACCTCTATCAAGTCCCCCCTTAACCTTCTGCGCTCCAAAGAATAAAGCCCTAACTTGTTCAACCTTTCTCTGCAACTGAGTTGCTGAAACACAAACAACATTCTTTGCAAGGGGATTCTAATACTACCTCAAACTATAGGTTTAATCTTTAATTAAAAATTGAAATGGATATTATTCATAATACTTTTTTGCGTTACCATTAAAATTGTAGCACATCTTCGATTCAGCAACTTCTGCAAGATATATGCAGAATTATATTTGCCCTCGGGTAGAATGTTAATGGCTCTCTTTGCACAAAACTGTAAAAGCCGGGGTTCGGGGGAAACGTGTGATGATATAAATAAACAACAAAGGTTTTAATTAGGCAGGGATTAAATTAGTCTGATACAGCTGTCGCTAGCGATTCAAGATTTGACATTCAAGGAAAGCAAATTGCCAAGTTAAGACCTCCGGAGAAATGATGACACATGCAAAAATTCCTGAATTACAGAATGCTCAAAATAAGTGTGGTCTATGTGTACGTGTTCTAAAAATATTCACATCACACACAAAAAACATTTTACATGCAGCTTACTTTATCCTGTGATGGAAATTAATTTTGCCTCAGGATTTTGAGGTGGGAAAATGGGAGATTTTTTGGGGTAGTGCTTAATTTATATGGATAAATAGATAAATGGTTAATGCAAATATGGTCTCATAAAAATGACAGAGGATTTTTTGTCGTGCAAATTCAATTTTTCCCACTGACTGGCAGTAAAATTAAAATAATTCCTAGAAATGCAGTCTTTCCTGTGATTGCAGTTTTAATAATTTCTTGCTGTGATTAATAATCTACATGGCTCTTTTGTCTTTCAGATTAATATTGTTCAAGGGATTGTAGCTGAAATCAACAAGAAGACTGGGGAATCGGAATGCCAGTTTTACAAGGAGAGGCTCGTCTTTCTTGAAGAGAGTCAAAAAGACCCTCTGATCGAAAATTCTAAGATGCTGTGTTGTCATGGAGACTTGAAAAACAACAGGGGAGCAGTAAGTGCTCTATGATATTCTATTTTCCCATTCTATGCTTGCCTTTGAATAGTGCTACAAGTTATCGCTAGGTCTTTTAAGAATAATTTGAATGGCGTCAAACTGTGGTATTTGTAAGTCAGTCTTGGGAAGAGTTGTCTTAGAACCTAATTTTGATAGAGAAATACAGAAAATAGCAGCTCATTAGTATGAAGTAAAGAAGCGCATGCGATTTGGGCAATAGCATTACGAATGGTTTAGTAACTTATATACTGAACCAAAATATTTCATATGATTATAAGGCCCAAACTGATCCAGTGATTATACTTTAAAAATGAGGCTTTGAAAGTGAGATTTTACCGAGGAACTAGCTATTGTGACCCAGATTGATGAGATTTATTTTGTGCGTGATGAAAAGATCAAAACCAGTCTGCTCTTTCAAGCTGTGTGACTTTAATGTTACAGTTGAAGGGCAGGCCTCCCTGTTTAATAATCCCTCCTTCCCTACATAACACGGATATCTCAGCTGATGAATAACCTTTGTAGGATTAAGACTGAAGTGACATTTGTTGGGATACAGAAATCTTGAACGTTTTGATTGTGTAAAATGTAAACTTGGAAAATAATTAGAAGGAATCATATTTTGTGGTACAATAATACTGCAATACAGTACCTTGTATTCACCCTGATGTGTACGTTGTACTGTATGTACTTAGCAAAGCAAGATCACTACAGGAGTGCATGCAGCTGAGAAGAAGTGCATTGCAGAAGCTCAGAGGAAGCGCGCTCGAGCCACTTCAACTTCTACTGCAGCACCCACCCAACTGTGTCCCATATGCAGGCGAGCCTTCTGGGCCCGGATCAGTCTCACCAGTCACCTCCAGACCCACAAACAAAAACACTGAAGTCATGGTCTTCTTCGACTACATAGGACAAACAACACCAACAACTGTATCTAATATAAAACGAGATTTGTAATAATAATTTGTATCTGAGGACTTCTGAAGTCCCTGGCAAAGCCTTTTGTCTTTGTCAAAGTTAATTTAATCTCAAAATTAATACATAACCCTCACCATGCAGTTATGATTGATTATACTGTGATACAGTTGATCTATCTGGACAACAAGTGCGCACTGTGCATTATTTATAAGCACACTATTACTCCTGTAATCGTCAAGTGGCCGTGTATCTCCATCTGTCATTAGAATATGAAACTGACCTGCTCCCGTGTAGACAAAATGAAATCGTACATTGCATTATCAATCATATGTTTTTAAAAAGCTCTTAATCTCACAGCTATTATGTGGGCTACCTTTCTAATTCATATCATGTTCTCCAGGCATGCTGCTTGAAAAGCAGAATCAAGACAGAGACATTCTGCATGGAAACAGGCCTTCCTGCCCCACTTGTCTATACTAACCAAGATGTCCCATTTAGCCCATATCTCTCCAGACCTTTTCTCTCCATATACCTGTCTAAGTGAGAGACAAAATGCTGAAATAATTCAGCGTGTCAGGCAGCATCTCTGGAGAAAAGGAATAGGTGATGTTTCGGCTCGAGACCCTTCAGACTGAAGAAGGAACTCGGCCCGAAACACCACCTTTACCATTTCTCCAGAGATGCTGCCGAAACACCACCTTTACCATTTCTCCAGAGATGC
The DNA here is from genome assembly GCF_028641065.1 of Leucoraja erinaceus. Lineage (NCBI taxonomy): Eukaryota > Metazoa > Chordata > Chondrichthyes > Rajiformes > Rajidae > Leucoraja > Leucoraja erinaceus. The sequence goes on along the minus strand of NC_073392.1, from coordinate 2,425,792 downwards.
TGCCTGACCCGCTGAGTTACTCCAGCATTTTGTGTCTATCTTTGATTTAAACCAGCATCTGCAGTTCCACCCTACATTCCTATCCAAGTGTATTTCAAATGCTGTTCTATGATCTGCCTCAGCGACCTGCTCTGGCAGGTCATTGTATGTACCCACCGCCCTCTAAGTCGTTGTTTCTTTTTATTTTACAGAAGCTCCATGTTTTCCTCTTTCAGGAAGTGCTTGTAATTACCCGAGTGGTGACGTGCAGTGAACAGCTGTGCTACCAGCTGTACAGGCAACCCATCCCTGTCAGCGATCTGGTCTTGAATGACCTGCAGGATGGTGAAGTGCGATTAGGTGGATCCATTCGAGGCGCTTTCAGCAATAACGAGAGAAGTATGAAGCTACTTTGTTACCTCCCCAATTCTCCGTTCCACAAAAATCCTCTGCTATTTAAATGTGCAATTTATTGCAATCATTTCAATGTTCACACTGGATTCTGATCTTTTCCACTGAATACTATGCAAAGTATTGATTTATTATGGGCCTGTCCCACTTAGACTACTAGGCGACTGCCAGCGACTGTCATAGTCGTAGCAGGTTGCCTAAAAACCGTCGACTGCACCCACCTTCGACATAAAATTTGAAATAGAATCATTACTTTAACAACAAAAAAACCCAAGTCAGCACGGGCGACAAACTACGCCACCTGGCGACAACTGCAACAGCACCTGCGTCAGGAGAAGTCAAGCTACGCTCATTGGCGTCAAACCCACTGTCGCCGACTGTCTCTGAAAAATTTTCAACATGTTGAAAATCCAGCGGTGACCAGAAAAACGCTACGACTCTTTGGGTTACTGAGGAGACGACTCACGACCATACGGGCGACACCCCGGCTATCATGTGGCGACAGCCTAGCCGCCTGTAGTCGCCTAAAAAAGTGTCTTAAGTGGGACAGGCCATTTACTGTCACATGCAGTGAGATACAGTGAAAAATCCTTATCTTGCAGACTTTTCAGGCAGATCATACCATAGCAAAACAGTGTAGGAGCAACTCAGCAGTTCAGGCACCATCTGTGGAGGGAAAGGATAGGTGATGTTGCAGGTTGGGACCCTTCAACAGAAATTGTAGTAAGGTGGGGGGGGGGGATAGAAAGCTGGAAAGGAGCGGTGGTGGCAGGGACCATGTTTGGCAAGTGAGAGGTGGATGCAGGTGAGGGGGGGTTGATGGGCAGATGGGTGAGTCAGTGCCAAAGGTTGGAGATGAATATGAGGCATACCATATCTACGTACAACAGATAGTGTTTAGGTTAGAGATACCGCGTGGAATCAGGGCCCTTGGCCTAGTGGTCACCGCACACTAACACTCTCCAATACCCATTAGGGCCAATTTACAATTTCACTAAGCCAATTAACCGACTAACCTGTACATCTTTGGTGTGTGGTAGGAAACTGGAGCAACCGAAGAATGTGCAAACTCTATACCAAAGATCCTACAGCGAGCAAGATAGACCATTCGTAGAAAAAGACGCAGTACGGTCATGGGCAGATTCATGGGTAATTTTCGGCCCCATTTCCGTAACCGGCTTCCGTCTCCGCACACAAAGATCCCGTAGTGGAGCAAAGATACTAGTGCGGAGATGGAAGCCAGTTACGGAAACATTCTTGTAAAAATAAAAGTTATTTGGTAAAAATCATCACCTCGTTTTCAGGATTATAATGTATTAACACAAACTGTTCCCCTGCAACTGTGATTATACTGCGAGTTGGGTCGGGGGTCGGGTTACTGAAATGGATGAAAAAAAGGCTACGTCAGCCCATTGCATTTAGAAGGAGTGGTCTATCTTGCTCCGCTATAAGATCTTTGCTCTGTGCAGACAGGATCAAACCCAGGTCTCTGGCATTGTAAGGCAGCAACTCTACTGCTGTGCCACTGTCGCCCCAGTGCAAAAGAGAAAATAAACAAGAGTGCAGAATAGTGAATGTCAGCAGAAATTGTCATTGTGCATTTGATCTGTAGTGAAAGCCGACACAAAAATAATAGCTCTTCAGACAGGGAGGATGTCTGTAACATGACATTTAACTCCAGCTACAAGCCAATGCCTTTAAAGGGACAATTATTGAAAAAGGGAACAAGACCTTTCTCTCTCCTCAGTTCAACAAACAATGAGGCTTCAATGTGTTTGACACCAACACCTAAAAATGCAAGTTATCCAGTTATTTTAAGTGGAAACGATTTTGAAATGTTGTTTATTCTGTAAGAATATTAAATGACAACTTTAGCAGGTTAACATTTAACTATTTATTATGAAGAGCAATTATATTTTTCTAGTCCAGAAATGCTGGATGTAAAGTTATTATTCCTGGGGTACAATTCCCATTCGCCCTAAAAACTTGTACAAAGTTTAAACGCATTTTGCTGATGTAAGTTTATACTGAGGTTTTCCAAATCTAAATGCATGTCTCAAGTTTTAGATGATAATTATGCAAACAGCAAAAGCCTAAATGTAATTTTTTAAAAGTTTAAACGCATTAAACTATCAAGCAAAGTCGCAAGGTGCAGCGCTTAACTGGTTTTAAAGTTTCAATAATTATTCATTTAAAATACTTTCAAAGGAACACAAAATGCAATACATTGAGTTATTTAGGAATGGTATACTCAAAAAAATGTCAATAGTAGAAACAGTTCTCTTGAGCGCAGAAAAAGTAGTAACTTTATCCAGCTGTAGAAGCTAGGAACTACAGATGCTGGTGCTGCAAAGATACAAAGTGCTGGAGTAGCTCATCAGGTTAGACAGCATCCCTGGAGAACATGGATGGTTGGTGTTTTTGGGTTAGGACCCTTCCTCAGATGGAAGGTCTTCTTTATTCTGAAGGGTCCTGACCTGAAACATCACCTATATATGTTCTCCTGGGATGCACCCTGCCCTGCTGTGACTCCAGCACTGTGTCCTTTTTCAGTTTATCCAAATTACAGAGCTCAAGATGCAAGTGCAGTGGAATAATCGACTAATGATTTATATCATTGCTAATTTAATCTTTCTTTCCATCTTAGCAAAAAACTTCTTCAGAGTAAGCTTTGTGGATCCTTCTGAAGGGCAATCTCACTCGCTTCAGGCCAACGATGCCTTCAACAAACAACAATGGCTGAACTGCATCAGGCAGGCTAAAGAAGCTGTACAGCGCTCATTGAGTGATGCAGGAACGCTAGGGTGCAAAAGGCACACCCACCTAACTCCAAATGGGATCATCATGTCCCATCAAGAACCAAAGCTTGAAAGAATGGACCAATCAGACAATGAATCTGACTGTAGTATGGACACCAGTGAGATTAGTGGGGACTATGAACAGATGGAACAAACACACTGTTGTGTATATCAGAAGAGAATAGAGACGGACGTTTGACGTCAACACAGTTTGTAGAAGTCCACGGCATTTTACCTGTACAGTATTTGCATTCCATAAGGAGCATTTTGGAAAAGCACTTTGATTCCTTGTGATGGTGTTACTGCTGTTTTAATTTTGCATGCTTGACAAATACTGCCAAGTGTGTTCCTGTTAGCTGGATTTTTGTTGTCTCCACTGTTTCTGGTTTGATGTGCTCTCTAACATCATCATTTGGACGGATAAAATAATGTATGGCTATCGACAGCGCCTTGTTTGGTTGTGTTATGTTATGGACCAATTCTAAGTGGATTGATACAATTTGGAAGCAGCCAGACAACAGTTCTGGTGATTTATGTGGAGCATCAGGCAACATTTGAGCGAAGCTGAACAAAGCACTCAAAATGAATGAAACTCAACCAACTCTGACCAATTATAGTTATAACTTAATGGAATTTGTTTTTCTGAAGCAAGCTGCCTAATATTGCTCCATGACTGGATAAATTCACCACTCAAGGTATCATCAATGTAACTGCTAAATCTGCCAAACCGTGAATGTGTTGTCTATTATTTTATATTCTCCAGGATAAGTTTAAGCAGAATGTTTTTGTCTACGCCATGTTATCTGTATTGTAACGTAATGCCCATGTACAAGATGAGGAATCAAAAGGACAAGCTGTATAAGAAAAATTAAGCCAAAGCATATTAATTATGGAAGAAAAGTAATGTGTTTAATCTAATTTAGTAAAATTTCCATCGTATTTATAGGTTTTTACATGAATTGTAAAACTTCTATTTGGCCATTCGCAATATATTTAAAACGTTTTGTTTTAAAACATGAATTTAGTAGATATCTATCCAATGACTGGACGAGGAATTGACTGAAAATAGAGTGAAAGGTGGTTGTTGCAATTTTTAAAATTGATATGTAATTACACATATAACCAACGAGAGACTCTTGGTCCTGGAGGTAATATTATTATTCATTTGCTAAACTCCTTATTTGGAAGATAAGGAGGGAGAACATGACAGTCAAAGGAATAAACTGAGACATGGTAATTTTGTAAAAAGGAGTGGTCTTACCTTTTTTTGATAAGTTTACCAGCCGTTTGTGTGTCATCTCTACTGGCAGTCACATTAAATCCAAAATCAGAATGAAAAACTGGGCCAAGGGAACAGAATAAAATCCAGATTATTAGTCTGTGATCAGGATTGCCTTTCTAAAATTTCATATCCATGTACCTGTCCAGGTGTCTGTTGAATGTCACTATTAGAGCCGGGATGTTTAGGCGCTAAAAATCTCTAAAATAGGAACGAAAAAGGCATTTATTGATAAAAAGCATGTATTTCCACCACCAAAATATGGTTAAAAATGATAATTATAAAGGTAAACTGCATTATTGCCTGATTGCACATAACTAATAGCATTTTTTTCAAATTATCTGGTGTTAAACTATGCCGTCTGTCAGACAGAATATGCTTCAGTTGTGAAAAACATCATTCTACCCCTGCTGAGGTCACAGGTGCATTCCTGAAACAAGCTACCAACTCTACATTCATGTTGATATCTTGTGCATTACAACTACCTTTGAGAAATTTAGCTATGTTTTGTACTTCTTCAAGATCTTTGTTAGTTAAAATCCCCCTCTCACATTTTCCTTGTAAATCTTTACCTACATCACCAGGAACTTTAAGTACAAAGTACAGCAAGTGAAGATGTAAACAACTGAGCAATAGTTGTGCTTTTCGACTTCTCCAATACTTCCGATGTCAAGAAATACTCCTTTGATGGTTGACCTGCCTCCAGTTTACCGATAACCACAGCATCGGTTGTCTCGTCTATTGAGATCCATATTTTGTTGCATGCAACTTCATCTCTAATTTTCTGGACAACAATGTTGAAGTTGCTGTCAACATAACTTTTCTGTAATGATGACTCGCTCGGTATAGGTTCCTTTGTGTATTTCCCTAAAAAAACTCAGAGATTTGTTTTGCAATTTCCACAGGGAGAAAGTATAAACTCCGTACAGTCAAGCACACGGTCGGGATCGAATCCGGATCTCTGGTGTAATAAGGCAGCAGATCTATCGCTCCGGTTTCCTCCCACATTTCAAAGACGTGGAAGTTTGTAGGTTAAATGTGTAGGAAGAAACTGCAGGGGCTGGTTTAAACCGAAAATTAACACAAAATGCTGGAGTAACCGAAGTCAGAGTCTGAAGAAGGGTCTCGACTCAACTCGGAACATCTCCCATTCCTTCTCTCCAGAGATGCTGTCCCGCTGAGTTATGCCAGCATTTTTTATCTGTCTTAAGTTTGTAGATTAATTGGGTTCAGTAAATTGTCCCTAGTGTGTGGGATAGAACTAGTGATCGTTGGTCATCGTGGACCCGGCTAGCCAAAGGGCCCGTTTCCACCCTGTATCTCTAAACTAAACCAACAAACAGAATAAACTATCGGCACATTCTTAAGGGCCTGTCCCACTTGGTGATTGTTTCGGCGACTGCCGGCGTCGTATCAGGGTCGCCAAAAGATTTTGAACATTTCAAAATCCAACGTCGACAAAAAAAATGTTGCGACGCTTGAAAAAACACCGCGCGTCATACGTCGCGTCACGTGCAAATTTTTCGGGGACCTGATACGTCAATCAATGATGCCGGCAGTCGTCGAAAAAAATCGGCAAGTGGGACAGGCCCTTTAAGAGTAAAGAAAATGACAATAAATTTGTTTTGTCGGCAATGTCCAAATTATCAAGAATGAACTTGGAAGTGGTGTTGGCATTGGTGAGACCAATTCTGGAGTATGGTGTACAATTTTGGTCGCCCAATTATAGGAAGGATGTCAACAAAATAGAGAGAGTACAGAGGAGATTTACTAGAATGTTGCCTGGGTTTCAACAACTAAGTTACAGAGAAAGGTTGAATAAGTTAGGTCTTTATTCTCTGGAGCGCAGTAGGTTAAGGGGGGACTTGATAGAGGTCTTTAAAATGATGAGAGGAATAGACAGAATTGATGTGGACAAGCTTTTCCCTTTGAGAATAGGGAAGATTCAAACAAGAGGCCATGACTTCAGAATTAAGGGACAGAAGTTTAGGGGTAATATGAGGGGGAACTTCTTTACTCAGAGAGTGGTAGTGGTGTGGAATGAGCTTCCAGTGGAAGTGGTGGAGGCAGGTTCGTTGGTATCATCTAAAAATAAATTGGATAGGCATATGGATGAGAAGGGAATGGAGGGTTATGGTATGAGTGCAGGCAGGTGGGACTAAGGGAAAAAAAGTTGTTCGGCACGGACTTGTAGGGCCGAGATGGCCTGTTTCCGTGCTGTAATTGTTATATGGTTATATGTTATATGGAACTTGAAAAATTGAAAATCTTCTTCTTGTCGAGTCCACACACAAGATTAGAAGTTGTTCAGCCAGAGTTGAACACACTTCTCGGCATCTGCATACAATGGTGTCTGTCTTGCGCTTCTTGTGTGCGGTGGTGGAAAGATTGGTGGAAACAGGGCCGCGATCGACGGGAACCGTTCCTGCATTTGATCCCGATCTAACATCATGATTTTCAATTGGGGTAATTCCTTGACCTCAATCGAAAATCATGATGTTAGATAGGATCAAATGCACGAACGGTTGTGAAACCTCCATGCTATGATATTGCCCTCTGCGGGGCAATCTTCAACACACTGTCGTTCGGTAGTAAGTAATTAGGTGGGTGGTTTGCTGCAGACTACAAATCCTGAGGCTAGAGATTTGCAAAGATAAATTAAAATTTTCCATCTGAACATCATAACCATTGGCCAAAAGCTAAACCGTTTGAGAGTAGGCGTCTGATATAAAATGGAAAATCTGAAAGCAAGTTCAGCATTTCCTTTTAGCCCGCTCATTGTAGTTAACTTTGGGCGTTGACAAATCCATTGTGCCAGGCATGATGAGGAGATGCATGTCACAATCTCAATCCATTATTTCATATAATCGATCCAAAAATAAGATTACCAATCCTAGTGTTCAGGGAACAATAATTTGGAGAACAATGTGCTCTTTGTTGCATGGTTATGTAGCATGTGCATTTCATCGTGTAGGAAAGAACTGCAGATGCTGGTTTAAATCGAAGGTAAACACAAAGTGCTGGAGTAACTCAGCGGGACAGGCAGCATCTCTGGAGAGAAGGAACTGGACAAACCACTCACTCCCCTGACAGTCTGAAGATGGGTCTCCACCCAAAACGTTGCCTTCTCTCCAGAGATGCTGCCTGTCCCGCTGAGTTACTTCAGCATTCTGTGTCTATGTGCATATCATGTTCTGCTTCTGTGGTAGACAAAAATTCCTTCGTTCCATAGCTGCTGCCTCACCTGCTGAGTTTCTCCAGCATTTTTGTCTACCTTCGATTTTTCCAGCATCTGCAGTTCTTTCTTAAACATTTCTGCTTCTGTAATTCTGTGTCATCAAATATCATATTTCCAGACCAAAGCTCAATGCAAATAGGCTCAGTAATTATGAGAGAATCTCTACCCAAAGTGTGTGAATTGTTTCTGAGTCAAAGGCAGAATCTTGGTTCAATATCTTTCTCAATGTAGTCGCTTTTAAACTGAGGCACTACTTTGGTCACCCTCCAATACTCCAGAACTCACATGTATCTAACTGCTTCATACATCTCATCCAAGATTCCTGTAATTTCGGTATTTACGTCAAACATTTTTCTGAAAATCTGATTTTGCCCAAAAACCAATATCATCTAATTTTTTTACAAAATTGTAATTACAGTATATTGACACAAAGGCTTTTTAAAAATTCTGATAGTTGACCTAAGCTGTGTTAAAAGAGGAAACAAACATTGTGCACAGGATGTATGCACCATTTGCAAGAGCTTCAATACAATTAATAGACATTCTCATGCTCTGATGTGCAGAGTGTCTTCGAGTCTGTCACTTTTTCCTATCCTTCAACCCCATTTTCTACGTGCTCAAACGGAAAAAGCAAAACTCATAACAACAATGTTAACCAAGGTTCTCCTCCCTGTGCACGAAGGAACTGCAGATGCTGTTTTAAACCAAAGACACAAAAGTAACACAGCGGGACAGGCAGAATCTCTGGAGAGAAGGCAAGGGTTGCATTTCGGCTCGAGAACCTTCTTCAGACTGGTTCACGTCTGTGTGGATTCCCTGGAAGACTACATCAATACTGACTTAAAGCATTCAATTGCAATGAAAAACATTAAAATAGGAGACTTTATGGAGACAATGGTTTCGTTTAGGGATACAGCGTGGAAACAGGCCCTTCGGCTCACGGAGTCCACGCCGACCAGTGATCTCCGCACACTAACACAATCCTACACACACTGGGGACTATTTTACAATTATACCGAGCCAATTAACCCACACACCTGTATGTCTTTGGAGTGTGGGAGGAAACTGGATATCCCTGAGAAAGCCCACGTAATCACAGGGAAAACGTACAAACTCTGTACATTATCGAGAGGGTAAGTGAACAGCTGGAAGTCGTCGTGCACATGGGCACAATCGTCGAAAAGAGGAAGGAGATTCTGCGACGTGAGTTTAGAAGAAGACTGAAAAGCAGGACTTCTAGGGTGGTTATCTCTGGATTGCTTCCTGTACCTCATGCTGGTGAGGGCAAGAGCAGGGAGATAGGGGATTGGAATGTCTGGCTGGCGGTCTGGTGGATGAGCTTGAGGGTCAGTTAGAAATTGGCAAGTATGATGTTGTGGAATTACAGAGACATACATGGCTGCAAGAGGACCAGGGCTAGGAACTGAATATTCAGGTATAAGTTTTATCGAAAATACAGACAGGTGGGCAGAGGGAATAGGGTAGCTCTGTTGGTTAGGAATGAAATTCAGTCCCTTGCAAGGGGTGACATATAATCAGGAGATGTAGTCAGTATGGATAGAACTGTGGAATTGTAAGAGTTAAAACACCCTAATGGGAGTTATCTACAGGCCCCCAAAACAGTAGCCTGGATATAGGGTGCAAGCTGAATCAAGAGTTAAAATTGGCATGTCGTAAAGGTAATGCTACTTGTATTCTTGTATTGTATTCTTGTATTCAAATTTTATTGTCATTGCCTCACTTTGAGACAATGAAATGAATTTCCCGTACAGGCAGTATCGTTAAAAAAAATCACAAGAAAAATAATAAAAATAAATAATAAATAAATAATAAAACATATTAAAAATAAAATTGAAATTGAATTTAAAATTTTTAAAAAGCACAAACACAGAAAGTCCACAACACAACATAAATGGCACCCAGGTGAGGAAGGCACCATAGTCCAGCCAGCCTCCCCTCCGTGTTCATCTGTGGTCGGGGCCTTCCGAGCACCCGCAGTCGCCGCCCCGGGCGGCCCGATGTTCAGGCCCTCACGCCGGGCCGGTGGAACGCTGACGCCGAACCCCGACGGTGAGCATCCTCCTCCTCAGCGGCCCGGACCTTCTGATCTACAGTGGTTATGGGAGATTTCAACATGCAGGTTGACTGGGAAAATCAGGTTGGTACTGGACCCCAAGAAAGGGAGTTTGTGGAGTGCCTCCGAGATGGATTCTTAGAGCAGCTTATACTGGAGCCTACCAGGGAGAAGGCAATTCTGGGTTTATTGTTGTGCAATGAACTGGGTTTGATAAGGGAACTCAATGTAAAGGAGCTAATAGGAGGTAGTGACCATAATATAATAAGTTTTAATCTACAATTTGAAAGGGAGAAGGGAAAATCGGAAGTGTCAGTATTAGTTGAGCAAAGGGGACTATGGAGGCATGAGGGAGGAGCTGGCCAAAGTTAACTGGAACGATACCCTAGCAGGGATGACGGTGGAACAACAATGGCAGGGGTTTCTGGGAATAATACAGAAGGTGCAGGATCAGTTCATTCCAAAGAGAAAGAAAGCTTCTAAGGGGAGTAATTGAATTGAATTGAATCCTTTATTTGTCATTCAGACCTTTTGGTCTGAATGAAATGTCGTCGCCTGCAGCCATACATGTAATAATAAACAACACACAATAAACACAAATTAACATCCACCAAGTACCTCCTCACTGATGGAGGCAAAAGTCTTAGGGTTGCTGTATCTTCCCTCCTCTTCTCCCTCTGCGCCGAGGCGATACCCCACCGGGCGATGGTAAGTCAGTCCCACGGTTCAAGCTCCGCGGCCCTAGGGTGGTCGAATCTGTCGCCCTCCAGTCCAGCAGATGCAGTTGTTGCCACGGGAGAAGTATAACATTGCAAAGATGAGCAGGAAGCCAGATGATTGGGAAACTTTTAAAGAGCAACAGAAGATAACTAAAAAGACAATACGGAGAGTAAAGAAGAGGTACGAAGGTAAGCTAACCAAGAATATAAAGGAGGATAGTAAAAGCATCTTTAGGTATGTGAAGAAGAAGAAATTAGTTAAGACAAATGTGGGCCTCTTGAAGACAGAAACAGGTGAATTTATTATGGGGAACAAGGAAATGGCAGACGAGTTGAACAGGTACTTTGGATCTGTCTTCACTAAGGCAGACACAATTTCCCAGACGTACTATACACAATAGACAATAGGTGCAGGAGTAGGCCATTCGGCTCTTCAAGGCAGCACCGCCATTCAATGTGTTCACGGCTGATCATCCACAATCCACTAGTGGCCAGAGGACCTGGGGTGATGGAGGACCCCAAACTGAAGGAAATTCACATTAGGCAGGAAATGGTGTTGGGTAGAGTGATGGGACTGAAGGTTGATAAATCCCCAGGGCCTGATGGTCTACATCCCAGGGTACTTAAGGATGTGGCTCTAGAAATCGTGAATGCATTGGTGATCATTTCCCAATGTTCTTTAGATTCAGGATCCGTCCCTGTGGATTAGAGGGTAGGTAATGTTATCCCACTTTTTAAGAAAGGAGGGAGAAAAAAACAGGGAATTATAGTCCAGTTAGCCTGACATTGGTGGCGGGGAAGTTGCTGGAGTCAATTGATTATAAGAGATGAAATAGCTGCATTATTTTATAATATATATATATGACTGCAAGGCACGAAATTTCGGTCAGACCGAAAGGTCTGAATGACAATAAAGAATAACTCACTCACTCACATTAAATCTAATGGCATGTTGGCCTTCATAACAAGAGTATAGGAGCAAAGAGGTCCTTCTACAGTTGTACATGGCCCCAGTGAGACCACACCTGGAGTATTGTGTGCAGTTTTGGTCTCCAGATTTGAGGAAGAACATTCTTGCAATTGAGGGAGTCCAGCATGGGTTCACGAGGTTAATTCGCAGGATGACGGGACTGTCATATGTTGAAAGAATGGAATGACTGGGCTGGTATACACTGAAACTTAGAAGAATCTTATTGAAACATAAGATTATTAAGGAATTGGACACGCCAGAGACAGGAAACATGTTCCCGATGCTGGGGGAGTCCAGAACTGGGGGCAACCGTTTGAGAATAAGGGGTAGGCCATTTAGATTGGAGATAAGGAAACACTTTTTCACCCAGAGTTGTGAATCTGTGGAATTCTCTGCCTCAAAAGACAGTGAGGGCCAATTATCTGGATGCTTTCAAGAGTTAGATAGAGCTCTTAAAGATAGCGGAGTCAAGTGATACGGGGAGAAGGCAGGAACGGAGTACTGATTGTGGCTGATCAGCCATGATCAGTGATTGGCGGTGCTGGCTCGAAGGGCCTACTCCTGCATCTATTGTCTGTACAGACAGCACCCTAGTCAGGATCGAACCTGGGTCTCTGGCACTGCAAGGCAGCAACTCTACCACTGCACCATCCAGTGTCTGACCATATTTGCAGTGTACACCAAAAATCTAGCCTGCACTATATTCTTCATGAAGAATCATGTGCATTACAGTTATGTGTTGACCCAAACTGAAATAAATCTTAATTAGATGATCATAGTTATTGCTTCACAGAAGGAAAATATATAAATGCAAACTTCAAGGTAATGGAATACATACTTTCAGCATCTGCAGCAAAAGCCCGACACAAAAACACCTGTCAGACCGCCTTTCTTCTGAAGCATTGGACATTAGCTTCAACACAAATGTTTCTCGTACATTACAAAACTTGACATGGATTCTTGGAAAATGAGGTAGGGTGACTGAAGTGTTAGTTGGGGTGTATGTTGGGACCCGCGATTAAGATTATCAATTTTAAAATAATTATGGAAAAGTTTACGACCGGCCCTAAATTGGTGCAAGGCCTATTTTGATGGTATTAGGACCTTTCAAAAGTCAATTGGGGGAGGCTGTTGCAGGTAAAGGAATTGGTGCAAGGCCTATTTTGATGGTACTAGGACCTTTCAAAAGTCAATTGGGGGAGGCTGTTGCAGGTAAAGGAATGACTGACAAGTTGCAAGCTCTCAAAAGTAAGATAGGTAAAGTTTAATGCCAGCATTTTCTTATTAGCGTAAAGGGAAGAATGGCAGCAATCAATCAATCAGTTTTATTTGTCACATACACATATAAGTGCAATGAAATGAATTTGCCAGCAGCGGTACAATCAAAAAAGAATACACCATACACAATAAAATTAAACACAAACATCCACCACAGCATTCTTCACTGTGGTGGAAGTCACAAAGTAGTCAGTCCTCCCCCATTGTTCACCCGTGGTCGGGGCCATAAACCTCCGTAGCCGCCGCTACGGAAGACCCAATGTACAGGCACTCTCGTCAAGATGGTTGAAACTCCGACATCGGGACGGTCAAACACACTCCGCATCTTGGAGGTCCCAAATCGGCGCTTTCCTACCGGATGCCGTGGCTTCAGGATGTTGTAGGTCACAGGGCGGCGGTCGGAGCTCTCCTCTGGCTGTCCCCGGCGAGGGAACCCAGGCTCCAGAAGTTAAGTCCACGCCACGCCCTCAGGATGTTATCAGCCGTGGGCCGGCGATAGGAGCTCTTCTCCAGCGATCCCTAGGAGAATCCCAGGCTCCAGACGCCGCGCCCGCGGCTAGAAGCTCCACAGACCGCGGAACTCCGGGAAAGGCCGCACCAATCCATGGTATTAGGCCGCGAGGGTGGCGACATGGGAAAAGTCGCCTCTCCGTGGAGGAGGCGACCGAAAGCGGTCCCCCCATTACCACACAAGACATACCAAGAGACATTAAAACACACATTTAGACACATTAAAAGAAATGACGTAGGGAATCCTGGATAACAAAAGATATTGAAGCTCTAATGAAGAAAAGGTTGCCATATGTCAGGTACAGGCAGGTGGCATCACGTGTTTCTTTTGCATATAGAGGCTATACAACTACTCTTCAGAGAGAAAAACTTTTAAGCTAGAAACCTGCAAGGCAAAGGGGTACTTGAGAAGTCTTTGGCAGATAAGATAATGAAGAATCCAAAGAGGTCCTCCAAGCATGTTACAGGCAAAAGAGTAAAACAATAGGTCTCTTTAAAGATCAGTCATCTCTATGTGGCACCACAGGAAATGCTCAAGATCGTAAATAAATATTTCTCATCTGTATTTATCATTGAGCCAAACATGGATGCCAGGTTACTCAGGGGAAGTTTATAGTGATGTCTTAGAGAGTCCATATTGTAGAAGAGGAGGTGCCAGAGATCTTAACCTGGCCTAGACTATTCTATGAAATTGTGGGAAGAATGGAGAGAAATTGCAGGGCCGCTGGCAGAGATATTTGTATCATTGACAGCCATAGGTGAAGTGCTGGAAGACAGCAGGATGGCTGGTGTCGTGCCTTTGGTTAAGAATGCATGCCATGAAAAGTCTGGGAACAATAGATCAATGAGGCTAACATCAGTGTTGGATATGTTTTTGGACAGGATTCTGAGAGGGAGCATCCAAGTCCATTTGAAAAGACAAGGACTGATTAGGAACAATCAGCATGGCTTTGTACATGAGAAATCGTGGCTCACCAATTTTTTTCGTAGAAGTGACCCAGAAGATTGCCGAGGGTAGCGCAGATCTCATCAAGCTGGTCACTAGCAAGCCCTTTGACAAGGTGTACGTTGGTTCAGGTTAGCCCCCATGGGATACATTGCGAGCCCCTCTACTATACTCCATATAAACTCATGACTGTGCAGCCAAATGCCAATCCAACTCAATTTATGTGGTGTAGGAAAGAACTGCAGATGCTGGTTTAAATTGAAGATAAACACAAAAAGCTAGAATAACTCAATGGGACAGGCAGCATCTCAGGAGAGAAGGAATAGGTGACGTTTCAGGTCAAGGCCCTTCTTCAGACTGATGTCAGGGAAGTGGGCAGGACAGAGATAGACAATAGGTGCAGGAGTAGGCCATTCGGCCCTTCGAGCCAGCACCACCATTCAATGTGATCATGGCTGATCATCCCCAATCAGTACCCCGTTCCCACCTTCTCCCCATATCCCGACTCTATTTTTAAGAGCCCTATCTGGAAAGTATCCAGAGAACCTGCCTCCACTGCCTTCTGAGGCAGAGAATTCCACACTCACCACTCTCTGTGAGGAAAGTGTTTCCTCGTCTCCATTCTAAATGGCTTACCCCCTTATTCTTGTAGTCGGAGTTGTAGCTGCAGTCGGAGACTCCATTCTATCTCCCTCCCCCCCCCCCCCCCTCCACCCCCCCCCATCCCACCCAACCCCATCCATCTCCCCACCATCCCTCCACCCCGCCATCTCCCCCCCTATCCCTTCTCCACCTCCCCCCCTTATCCCTCCTCCAACACCCCCCCCCAATATCCCTCCTCGACCTCCCCCCCAATCCATCCTCCACTTCCCCCTCCCATATCCCTATCCCTCCACCTTCCCCCAACAACCATCAGCGCTTGACCACTAAACAACAAACAAACTCCACTGAGGCCTAGCTTCAGCTCCCCCTCAGCCACGGCACCCCCGTCCCTCCGCCAGCGGCACCCCCCCCCTCCACCTCCACCAGCGGCACCCTCCCCTCCGCCAGCGGCACCCCCCCCCCTCCACCAGCGGCACCCCCGTCCCTCCACCAGCGGCGCCCCCCCTCCCCTCCGCCGCTCCACCTGCCCCGCCAGCCAGCCAGCGGCACCCCCTCCCCTCCGCCAGCGGCACCCCCTCCCCTCCGCCAGCGGCACCCCCTCCCCCAGCCAGCGGCACCCCCCCCCTCCGCCAGCGGCACCCCCCCCTCCGCCAGCGGCACCCCCTCCCCTCCGCCAGCGGCACCCCCTCCCCTCCGCCCCCCACCCCTCAGCCAGCTCCACCTGCCCCGCCAGCGGCACCCCCGCCCCCCTCCAGCCAGCGGCACCCCCCACCCCTCCGCCAGCGGCACCCCCCACCCCTCAGCCAGCGGCACCCCCCACCCCTCCGCCAGCGGCACCCACCCCTCCGCCAGCGGCAACCCCACCCCTCAGCCAGCGGCACCCCCACCCCTCAGCCAGCGGCACCCCCCCCCCCCCGCCAGCGGCAACCCCCCCCTCAGCCAGCGGCACCCCCCCCCCCAGCCAGCGGCACCCCCTCCCCTCCAGCCAGCGGCACCCCCCCCCTCAGCCAGCGGGCACCCCCTCCCCTCAGCCAGCGGCACCCTCTCCCCTCCACCAGCGGCACCCCCCGTCCCTCCGCCAGCGGCACCCCCACCCCTCCCCTCCGCCAGCGGCACCCCCTCCCCTCCGCCAGCGGCACCCACCCCTCAGCCAGCGGCACACCCACCCCTCCGCCAGCTCCACCTGCCCCGCCCACGCGGCGGTTGTCCGACAATAATTGTCCCGCCCCCGCATTTTATAAGCGGGGGAGGGGCGGGGTGGTAGAAGCGCTCGCTGATTGGCGCAGGGTGTAGGGGCGTGGCTAGGGCGGTGCCGCGCGCTGCGTTCCCCCCTCCCCCTCCCCGTCCCGCCAGCGGCCGCCGCTCGTGCTCGAGAGGAGAGAGGGCAGCATCAGCATGGCGCCCGCGCTGTGAGGCACTGGGCCGCGCTCCCACAAACACACTGCTCTCTGGCAACACCCCACCCCCCCCCTCCCCTTCCCTCACAATTTATTTTTTTTAAAGAGAAAATGGCTTCTCACGACGAACCTGAGAAAAAAACGGATCCCGCTTACGAAGGAGGGCGATCGGGAGAGGCACCCGAGCCACGAGAACGGAGCCGGAGCCGGAGCCGCCGCCAAGGCGAAGTCATCGCTTCTCTTCCGAAACACTTGGAGATCCAAACAACAAAATGGCGAACAAGCCTCCGCCTCCGCCTCCGTCCCCGGGCCGCTCCGGGCCGACATGGCTGCGGCTCCCAACCCTAGCGCTGCAGAGGGCGAGGAGCGCGTCCATAAAACCGCCGAGGACCTTGTGCGGAAGAATTTTCAGATCCCCAAGAAGAACAAAGAAAAGAAAGGTGCTTTGTTTTGTGATCTGCTCTCAGCCTCAGCGCTGTTTCTTGATGCTCGCCATGAATTCCGGTTCACTTGCGTCTTGCTGCTGCTGCAGGCAGACAGAGGACAGAGAGAGAGATTGGGAACCATCTGTTGTTTTGTTTAATTAGGGGGGGAGGCGTTAGCAAACCAGAGCATAAAACCAAAACAAAATACTAAAACCTTTCATTTAAGAGCCACCAGTAGATGCAGGTAAGTGGACCACAAGGCAAGCATGTGGTCTGTGGTCAGAAATGTGGAATTTTGGTATTTAATACCTGACCAGACCTCCAGGGCCCTGCTACTTGCAATCTGCAAGGTCTTGAGGAGTGACTTCTTTACTCTCCTTTTGCTTTCGTCGTCATCCACATGCAGTGGAAAATGGGAATGATAACTAACCCGGTTTTGTTTTGGAGGACAATGGTTTCTTGTTAATCCGATCATATGAGTTGGGATAGCCCATCCCAGCCTTATGTAGGGTTTTGGTCTTGGTGGAAGACCATAGGCCCATGATGCATAGATTGAATAGAATAGAATGACTATTCTTCTAAATAGATTGTTTTGCATTCCCAAATACCAATAGATTGACTAAAACTAGGATGCAACACTATCAGTGTTGTTCATGGAAATATAAGGAATTTTGGAAAAGCACCAAATTTTGAATATCATCTTTGATTTTTCTCAAATTTGTTTGTTATGGCACAGAAGAGGCAGTGAATCTACCATATAACTTGGTCTTAAAGCTGTCTTGTTAAGAAGATGTGATGCATATCATGTGGACTTGGAGTTGTAATTTTTTTTTCATTTACTGCTGACCAAGACACTTGCAAAATTTGATTCCACTCTATTCTTGAAATAAGGCAGTCTTTCTGCCAAACGAGCCCTTGTCTGATCTTCGAACCTCGAAAGAACCATCCATTCAACTCTACTGTGTTGGCCCAATGACTCAAATGTACTGCTTCAAAATTATTTTGTTCTCTTTTGCAAATTGCAATGCAATCTAATTCCCATCAGCTCCATGGATGGCATTCTAGATCTTCACTCGGGGATCTTTGGTTTTAATGCTCTCTGGTTCCTCGTTGTACTGTTAGGCCATTGGTCATTGGCTGTTAATTATGATGTCGTGTTGCTGCCTATTGATTTATGGTTTAGGGCATGATACTATGGATGACATTTGTTCCTTGGGGGGCTTTGTTAGCATCAATTTGAAGTAAATATTTGAAACTACAACTGAAACGTCATAGTTTACTCTGATGTAGCATTGTATGAAGACCTGTTGGAATTCTTGGTGCCTTGTCCTTTCACCATGATAAAATATAATGGAGGTTCAAAGTTTTTATTTTACATAATAGAAACATAGAAAAATAGGTGCAGGAGTAGGCTCTTCGAGCCAGCACCACCATTCAATATGATCATGGCTGATCATCTAAACTCAGTACCCTGTTCCTACTTTATCCCCATATCCTTTGATTCCTTTAGCCTGAAGAGCTAAATCTAACTCTTGAAAATATCCAGTGAATTGGCCTTCACTGCCTTCTGTGGCAGTGTCACAGGCCCCCAAACAGTAGCCTGGATATAGGGTGCAAGTTGAATCAAGATTTTAAATTGGCATGTCGCAAAGGTAATGCTACGGTTGTTATGGGAGATTTCAACATGCAGATAGACTGAGAAAATCAGGTTGGTACTGGACCCCAAGAAAAGGAGTTTGTGGAGTGCCTCTAAGATGGATTCTTAGAGCAGCTTATACTGAAGCTGACCAGGGAGAAGGCAATCCTGGATTTAGTGTTGTGTAATGAACTTGATTTGATATGGGAACTTGAGGTAAAGGAGCCATTGGGAGGTAGTGACCATAATATGATGTTTTAATCTACAATTTGAGAGAGAAGGGAAAATCGGAGGTGTCAGTATTACTGTTGAACAAAGGACTATGGAGCCATGAGGGAGGAGCTGGCCAAAGTTGACTGGAAAGATACCCTAGCAGGGATGACAGTGGAACAACAATGGCAGGTATTTCTGGGAATAATACAAAAGGTGCAGGATCATTTCATTCCAAAGAGGAAGAAAGATTCCAAAGAGCGACTATGGCTGACAAGGGAAGTCAAGAACAATATTAAAAAAAAGAGAAGTATACCGTGGCAAAGATGAGTGGGAAGCCAGAGAACTGGGAAACTTAAAAGAGCAACAGAAGATAACTAAAAAGGCAATACGGGGAGAAAAGATGAGGTACGAAGGTAAGCTAGCCAAGAATATAAAAGAGGTTAGTAAATGCTTCTTTAGTTATGTGAAGAGGAAAAAATTAGTTGACCGAGTTGGACCCTTGAAGACAGAAACAGGTGAATTTATTATGGGGAACAAGGAAATGGCAGACTTTGGATCTGTCTTCACTAATGAAGACACAAACAATCTCACAGATGTACTAGTGGCCAGAGGACCTAGGGTGATGGAGGAACTGAAGGGAATTCATATTTGGCGGGAAATGGTGTTGGGTAGACTGATCCCAGGGTATTTAAGGAAATGGCTCTAGAAATCGTGGACGCATTGGTGATCATTTTCCAGTGTTCTCTAGATTCAGGATCAGTTCCTGTGGATTAGAGGGTAGCTAATGTTATCCCACTTTTTAAGAAAGGAGGGAGAGAGAAAACAAGGAATTATAGACCAGTTAGCCTGACATCGGTGGTGGGGAAGATGCTGGAGTCAATTATAAAAGATGAAATAGCGACACATTTGGATGGCAGTAACAGGATTGGTCCGAGTCAGCATAGATTTACGAAGGAGAAATAATGCTTGACTAATCTTCTGGAATTTTTTGAGGATGTAACGAGGAAAATGGACAATGAAGAGCAGTGGATGTAGTGTATCTGGACTTTCAGAAAGCCTTTGATATGGTCCCGCATAGGAGATTAGTGGGCAAAATTAGAGCACATTGTTTTGGGGGGCAGGTATTAATATGGATAGAAAATTGGTTGTCAGACAGGAAACAAAAAGTAGGGATTAACTGGTCACTTCCAGACCAGTGGGGCACCGCAAGGCTCGGTGCTGGGACCGCAGCTATTTACAATTGAAACGTAAGATCTTTAAGGAATTGGACACGCTAGAGCAGGAGTTTGCAATCTTGTTTTGCACGGGACAGGACCCATGTCTGAGCGGATAGCGGGCCACATCTATCGTCATAGTGTAACACTTGGTGTTTCTCGCATTAGTTTTCACGTTTTTTTAATTTTGTTTTCTGCAGTTCCCAGGTCCCTCGCGTGCCCCTGGACTGGCTGCTGTTCCCAGGTCGGCTCGCCTGCCCCGGGACTGGCTGCAGTTCCCAGGTCGACTCGCCTGCCCCGGGACTGGCTGTGTAGCACCCAGGTCGCCAGCGTGCACTGGGATTAGCCGAGTTCCCAGATCAGCTCGCTTCCCCGGTACTGGCTCTAGCACCCAGATCGCCAGCGTGCACCGGGACTAGCTGCAGTTCCCAGATCAGCTCGCATCCCTGGGACTGGCTGTAGTGCCCCAGGACTGGCTGTAGTGCCCGGGTCGCCTGCGTGCCCCGGGTCGAGCTGCACATGACATTGATATTATTTTAATCACGTTATTATGTGGACTTGCAAGGCCACGTGTGTTTCTGCAATTTGAAGATAGTCCAAGGGCAGTAGAATTGTATTGATATTGGATTTCTGTATATGGATAGTCTCAAATATACAGTGTCCTCCATATGATTGGGACAAAAGACCCATCATTTATTTATTTGCCTCTGTATTCAACAATATGAGATTTGGAATAGAAAAAAAATCACATGTGGTTAAAGTGCACATTGTTAGATTTTAATAAAGGCCATTTTTAAACATTTTGGTTTCACCATGTAGAAATTACAGCAGTGTTTATACATAGTCCCCCATTTCAGGGCACCATAATGTTTGGGGCACAACAATGCCATGTAAATGAAAGTAGTCATGTTTAATATTTTGTTGCATATCTTTTGCATGCAATGACTGCTTGAAGTCTGCGATTCATGGACATCACTAGTTGCTGGGTGTCTTCTCTGGTGATGCTCTGTACTGGGGCCATCTTTAGCTTTTGAGCTTTTTTTGGGGGCTAATCCCCTTCAGTTTTATCTTCGGCATATAAAAGGCACACCCAATTGGGTTCAGATCGGGTGATTGACTTGGCCACTCAAATTGACCATTATTTAGCTTTGGAAAAACTCCTTTGTTGCTTTAGCAGTATGTTTGGGATCATTGTCTTGCTATAGAATGAAGCACTGGCCATTGAGTTTTGAGGCATTTGTTTGAACTTGAGCAAATAGGATGTGTCTATACACTTCAGCATTAATTATGCTACTTCCATCAGCAGTTTTATCATCAATGAAGATAAGTGAGCGAGTACCGTCAGCAGCCATACATGCCCAGGCTATAACACCCCCATCACTGTGTTTCATAGATGAGGTGGTATGCTTTGGATCTTGGGCAGTTCCTTATCTCCTCCATACTTTGTTCTTGCCATCACTCTGATATGTTAATCTTCGTCTCATCTGTCCATGACCTTTTTCCAGAACTGTGGTTGATCTTTTAAGTACTTGGCAAACTGTAACCCGGAAAGCTTATTTTTGCGGCTAACCAGTGGTTTGCATCTTGCAGTGTAGCCTCTGTATTTCTGTTCATGAGGTCTTCTGCGGACAGTGGTCATTGACAAATCCACACCTAACTCCTGAAGAGTGTTTCTGATCAGTCGGACAGGTGCTTGGGGATTTTTATTTATTATAGAAACCATTCTTCTGTCATCAGCTGTGGATGTCTTCATTGGCCTGCCAGTCCCTATGCGATTAGTAAGATCACCAGTGCACTCTTTCTTCTTAATGATGTTCCAAACAGTTGATTTTGGTAAGCCTAAGGTTTGGCTAATGTCTTAACAGTTTTATTATTGTTTCTCAGTCTCATAATGGCTTCTTTGACTTTCATTGGCACAACTTTGGTCCTCGTGTTGTTAAAAGTTTCCTAAGGTGATGGAAAGACTGAAGGAAAGACTAGGTGCTGAGAGCGCTCTTATGCATGCATTAAGGAGTCAATTAAACACACCTGAGCAATTACAAACACCTGTGAAGCCATGTGTCTCAAATATGGTGCCTTGAAATGGGGGGGGGGACGACGACGACGTATAAACAGCTTATTTCTACATGGTGAAACCAAAATGTATAAAAATGGCCGTTACTAAAATATAACAATGTGCACTTTAACCACGTGTGATTTTTTTTTTTTTTTTTTTTTTTTTTTTTTTTTCCTTCCTAGTACAAATCTCAAATTGTGGAATACAGAGGCAAATAAATAAATGATGGGCCTCTGTCCCAAACATTATGGAGGGCACTGCAAATGGCTTTTGGAAGGGAGACCAAAAGCCTTTTCTAGGTCATCACAAGACCAGAATCTGCAGTTACATCACATTTCACCATGAAATTAGATGGAAATGCATGACAATTTTCAGTAGGATTTGAAGTCGTTTTGAATTTTGTAATAAAGTGATGAAGATGTATACTTTCATTTTTCCTTTTAAATGCTATCAGATTTACTGGCGTTAGGCAGGAATCCAGTCAAAGTGAGGAATATTCAAATGTTTCTGATATGGGTTTGCCTGAACAATATCCATTGGAGAAAAAATGATTCAGGGTAAAAAACAGCAATGGTTTGCATTTGGAATTGCAAGTGTGCACAGACGAGTATTATTTGTGTACTGTAAGTTTACTTGGTCAGATTCAGTGCAGTGTGATCTATGAAACAAACGCATACTCAGTTGTGAGTTGGAAATAAAATCCATTCTCGCTTAAATGTCAAGCAAGGATGCTAATACAGCATGCTTTTGGCATATTAGGCTGGGGGAATGGTAATTTACTCTTTGACAAATTATATATATTATATATCGATAGGTATTGAAAAAATACAGAAATAATGCCAAGAAAAATAATTATGATAAATAATGTGGTATGGATTTCTTACATTTCTTGCTTTAAATAAGAGAAACTTAACTGAACCAGGGGGTCCATGGTGGCGCAGCAGTAGAGTTGCTGCCTAACAGCAAATGCAGCGTTGGAGACCTGGGTTCGGTCCTGACTACGGGTACTGTCTGTACAGAGTTTATACATTCTCCCCGTGATCTGCGTGAGATTTCTCCGAGATCTTCGGTTTCCTCCCACACTCCAAAGATGTACAGGTTTGTAGGTTAATTGGCTTGGTAAATGTAAAAATTGTCCCTAGTGGGTGTAGGATAGTGTTAATGTGCGGGGATCGCTGGTCGGCACGGACCCGGTGGACCGAAGGGCCTATTTGTGCGCTGTATCTCTAAAACATCTCTTTAGGAAAGAAAACAATAGGGGGTCCAAGATAAAATGTAGAAGAACTCAGCAGTTCAGGCAGCATTTGTGGAGAAAGCAGTTGGATCACCACTACGGTCTGCTCTCTGTTCCTCCTGTAAATTGGCATCCTTTAATCACACGAGTTTCAATTCTGTAAATGAGCACCACATGCCACTTTGCTACAAATATGTGCTGTCATTTGTTAAACTATTTTTCTCTTATCTATATCCTTATCTGTAGCCGGTTTCCTTGTCACTAAAAATGTAGAATTAGTTATTTTTAAAACCCTTTCTACCCCCTAGTCTGGCTTGAAAAGGCAACTAGACAATTTATTTGCATCGGGCTGGTGTTTGGTTTAATTTAGTTGATTTTTGTCATTTGTACCAAGGTACAGTGAAAAGCTTTTGTTTGCGTGCTATCTAGTCAATGAGCCGTATAGTGATACAGCGTGGAAACAGGCTCTTCGGCTCAACGTGCCCACACTGGCCAACATGTCCCAGCTACACTAGTCTCACCTGCCTGCAATTGGTCCATATCTCTCCAAACCTGCCTTATCCATGTACTTGTCTGACTGTTTCTTAAATATTGGGAAAGTCCCTGTCTCAACCACCTCCTCTGACAGCTTGTTCCATACACTCACCACCCTTTGTAAAAATGTTACCACTCAGATTCCTATTAAATCTTTTCCCCTTCACCTTGAACCTATGTCCTCTGGTCCTTGATTCTCCGACTCTGGGCAAGAGACCCTGTGCATCTACCCAATCTGTTCCTCTCATGATTTTATACATCCATAAGATCACCCCTCATCCTCCTGTGCTCCAAGGAATAGAATCCCTGCCTGCTCAACCTCTAGCCCTGGCAATATCCTTGTAAATCTCTGCACCCATTCCAGCTTAACACCATCTTTCCTATAACATGGTGCCCAGAAGTGTACACAATACTCTAAATGTGGCCTCACCAACGTCTTATATAACATGACCTCCCAACTTCTATACTAAATACTCTGACTGATGAAGGCTAATGTGCCAAACGCCTTTTTGACCACCATATCTACCTGGGACTCCACCTTCAAGAAACCATGCACCATCGCTCTGCTCTACAACACTCCTGAGAGCCCTACATTTCACTGTGTAGGTCCTACCCAAGTTAGACTTCCCAAAATGCAACACCTTACTCACCTCAAAAAAAATTATACGTGATTACAATTAAGCTGTCCATAGAGCACAGATAATGGATAACGGGTATATCATTTTGTGCATGATATAGTCTGATTAGAGATATCTCAAAGGTCTCTATGAGTAGATGTGAGGTCAGGGCTGCACTCTAGATGATGAGAGGACCATTCAGTTGCCTGATAACAGCTGGGAAGAAACTGTCCTTGAATCTGGAGGTATGTGTTTTCCATCCTCTGTACCTCTTGCCTAATGGGGTGAATGGGCTGAGATTGGTCCTTGATTATGCTGACAGTGTGTTGCAGTACTTGTAAAATACATCCTTTGATATGGAATGCTTAAGCCCTGACGACATTATTCAAAGTGATTCGTGTATCAAGACTTTTGGCAAGAAACATAATGGTTCTGCTACTGTAACATGGGTTTGATTATACAATGTTTAATTTGAGGTTTGCTGATCACAGAAAAACAGAAAAAGTAATAAACACAAATAATCACTACTGTTTAAAGTTGAAGCACGGCAGAAATGGAAACTTGTTTGATTGAATGTGAAAATTAAAATAGTTCTGAAATGTTGCTGTTGTATTAATTGAATAAATTTACTTTCAGAACTCTGTCAGCTAGTACCAGTGGGCCCCAGAGAATTTAAACAAGACATTTTGAAAATTCTCAACACGAATTGCCTGGAGCCTTCGTCGAGTGCAAACTTTACCTACATGAAAGCTAGATTGGTTCATAACGAAAGACTAGAGAGGGAGGTTGGTGTACTTCGTATTTTGGCTCAATTTTTTGTAAATGTTCTTTCAAGGTTGCATACGTTTGAATATTTTTTAAATATTTTTAGTACGGGGAGAAAAGGAAAGAAATGAGAAGCGAGGGCCGAGTTGAAAAGGAGTTGGCAGACTCTTACGCATTCTTGCTGCTTGAATCGTCGCAGGTGAATTTTATTTATTATGAGAAATATTTAAAACAAGCCTGATAAAAGCTACTTTTATGTTGTAACATATGCCACCAAACCATCTTCCAGCAGTTTGAAATTTGCAAGTTCAGATATTTCAAAATTATGTGAATCAGCACTTTTAATTCACTATTGGATAAATCGCACAATGGAACTCTCCAACTTAAATTAAATTATTTGTTTCAGTATTGTACTTTGATGATAAACATATTCAAAAACTCTGTTTAATAAATGTACCTTAAACCAAAACTCAATTTTAGACATTCCTGTCGAATCACTGCACCCAGCATGTCTACTTTGAAACTGTACAGTAATTCCCATGTACTTATTGTCTATTAAGTAAATTCACCTAAATGAAAGTTTGAAATTGCCTATCAATTAATGTTCATCTAAACACCCGTTGAATTTATAACTTAAAGCCTTATTTGATTGTTCTGTCAAAATCATTGCATACAAAATGTGTTGGCATTACAGATATGATGTTATGCACGTTTACTTGGTCAGATTCAGTGCAGTGATGGCTATTTATTTCTTCAAACAATATTTTCACTTTCTGTTCTTAATTGCTACTGAACTCTCTTTTTTTCCCAACAATCTTAGAATCTTATTGAATCATTAAAAATGTAAAACCTATTTTCAAATATTTTCTGATCCAGTATGATGTACCATTTCTCTTTCGAACTGTAATATATTTTGGTATTTACAATATATAGAAAGCCTATAGAATAGTCCTGAGAAGCTTTAGTCCTCACAGTCAAAACACTACAAATGTTGACATGTATGGTCAATGTTGAAATGTAGGACATGTGGTAGACTGGTAGCTTTCACAATATTATTGTGATAATGGCTGAATAATTTGTTTAAGAGGTAACCACCTGTCCTTTTTATAAATGGAAAAATAATTTTGAATAATTTTTCATTACCCGAGAAATAAAATAAGGCTTGAGTTTAAACCTTGCATGATAGACTGTACTTCCAACAGTGTATGCAGCACTTGTTTGGTGCTACATTGAATAATAAGATTTTGTTTGTATTCAAGTTTCCGGAGCAGGACTTGAACACAGAATTTCCTGGGTCATAAGTGGAGAGTGCTATGTCTTAATATTGAATCAATGCCTTTTAAATTATTCCCTTTTTCCTCTTGCTAGGTTCCCACTATTTGTGAGAAAGGATTGTCTGTGGGAAATTCCAAAGTAACCATTCTTGGAAATCCTGCAATGGGTAAGAAAAATCTTTTTATAAAAAAAAAAAAAAAAAAATGTTTTTAAATCTGTATTTTTAAATGCATAAAGGTGTAGAACTATCTCGCTCAAATTCTTACTGGAGAGATTTTGAGCGTGTTTACTTTTCAGATTAACCAAATACAAACTTTCAAACAGACTTTCAAAAAAGATTACCTTTTTATCTCTCTTCAGGTGTCTATCTTTCGAAATACTGTGACGTACTTCAGCCTAATCCTTTGATTAATGGAAAGAAGGCGGAGATAATCATTTTCAAAATCATAAAGGTAATTTTTTTTGGGGCTGTTTTTTTTCCATCCTTGAATTTGTTTTCACATCTACCATGCTACATTAATTTCAACATGGTGGTAAATCTTTGGAATTCCAGAGAAGGCTGTGGAGACCAAGGTAATGGGTATTTTTAAAGCAGAGATAGCTAGATTCTTGATTAGTAGAGTGACAGGGGTTATGGGGAGAAGACAGGAGGATGGGGTTAGAAGGGAGAGATAGAACAGCCATGATTGAATGGCAGAGTAGACTCGAGACCGAATGGCCAGATTCTGCTCCAATCACTTATAGAAACATAGAAATTAGGTGCAAGAGTAGGCCATTCGGCCCTTCGAGCCTGCACCACCATTCAATATGATCATGGCTGATCATCCAACTCAGTATCCCGTACCTGCCTTCTCTCCATACCCCCTGATCCCCTTAGCCAAAGGGGTTATGAACCTAACCCCTATGTAAAATAATGTACCTTTTAAGAATTTTAACTTTCAGTTGATTAAAAGGGTAGAAAAGATTTTGTGGGAATAATTGCAAATTGTAGAGGAAGGTTGTAGTGTTGCATGGTTTCAATTTCTGATGTGCTTGTTGAATCTTTGGTCATCTGAGGATAGGCAGTGAATGCATAGTAGGTGGTAGGCTTAGCTAATGTGAAATGGGCATTCACCATGCTGTAATGATTCCATTCCAATTGCTCAGTTGAAAATTATGTACCATTTGGCATACTTAATTTTCATTCATTTTAATTTTTCAGGGAAGGGTAAAAGCTGTGTTTGACAATGCCACAAAGAATCTCACCCCTCCAACACCAAAACATGACTGTCATGTTTTTAGAAACCTTAACCGAGTCATTTCGCTGTTCACGTACAGAGCGTTTGATCTAACCCAGGTACCTTTTGCAAACTCTTGTGTATTTTCATGACAAGGTGCGTTGTGATTTCCATGTTTTGAAATAGTAAATATT
Source organism: Leucoraja erinaceus (assembly GCF_028641065.1). Taxonomy (NCBI): domain Eukaryota; kingdom Metazoa; phylum Chordata; class Chondrichthyes; order Rajiformes; family Rajidae; genus Leucoraja; species Leucoraja erinaceus. The sequence goes on along the minus strand of NC_073392.1, from coordinate 2,398,210 downwards.
TGCGTAAATATTTGCATTTATTCATCAGTACTTTATGCAAATTGGATTTACAGTTATTACGAGAATGTTTGTTTTGCTTCATTGTTCCTTTTTAATTTTTCAGTTTTATCTTTATGAATTTGGAAATGAAGGCATAAGGCAATGCCCAAGGCACGTTTGCCCCTATGCTGTGGTATCTTTCATTTATAAGGAAAATAAACTTCCAAAAACAGCCAAACCAGTTACACTTGGGTAAGGAAAATGTATGTTTTGATTATGGACCATTGATTTGAAATCACTTTTTCCGTCCAGATACTATTGGGTTTTTGCTTATTTCCTGAACATTTTGCTTTTATTACACAAAAAGAGCATCAGTAATCTGGAAAAATATATTGTCCTAGATGACATCAACTCTGTTATAGGCGTGAACCTTGAATTTTGCTATGGTGCAGTAGATTCAGATTCAGATTCAATTTTAATTGTCATTGTCAGTGTACAATACAGAGACAACGAAATGCATTGTGCACAGAATTGCGCACAATGCATTTCATTGTACATCATTCACAGCACATCATTGTGCACAGAATTAACACACCTGGTTTGTATTTATACTTAAAAAATGTGCTTTCATCTCGTCTCTGTCGCAAATAAAATTAATGCACTAAATCAAAATTTGTCAATGCTGAGATGTGTTTTTGCTTTTAATATTTTCGCAAAACAGCATTTCTGTTTTGCTACTTAATGAAAAGTGAAGGCATTTTACGATTCATATTTGGGTTTTAATAGACGCAGTTTGCGTTGATTTCCCTGCAGGGCATGGAAGCGCACCTATGCCTCTTGATGAGGGCAACAGCGGGCCTGCGTGCTGACTGATATTCAACTACAATTTCTGGGAGTTTGTGCAGGTGCTGGATGAGAAGATTAGGTTCAACTTCTCTCCTACCTGAGCATTGAGTAAATGTTGTCAGATGCTTTTGTAAATATTGGACACTTGGGTGTAGGTCTGGAGGGTGACTGTTAAGCCAGGAATTTTGCACAGAAAGGAGTCTAAAGGAATATGAATAAATTAACTCCTTGTTTGTGAGGGCTGCCATCCTCTATTTGAGCATTTTTGAGAGATTTGGTTGCTTATGTATAACAAAATGTTTTTTGGCTTTTTCTTACAGCATGGAGGAGATTTATTCAGGTACATTCCTGTTTATCAAAAAATAGAAATTTATAGATGCTTAATCTTAAATAAAACCAGACAAATTACAAAATACTCATTTGGCAGCTTCTGTGAATTTCAGACCAATGTTATTTGACTTGAAATGCCATCAGTCTGTAATTTTATCATGGCTTGCTAAATATTTGCATACTTCCTGCTTTTGTGAATACCAATTCTTGTGTATTTAGTTTTGTTTAATTTAGTTACAGTGCAGAAACGGGCCCTTCATCCCTCCAAGTCCACACCGACCAGTGATCCCCGAACACTAACTCTATCCTATACTCGACACACTAGGCACAATTTACAATTATACCAACCTAATTAACCTACAAAACCTGTACATATTCGGAGTGTGGGAGGAAACCATACATCCCGAAGAAAACCCATGCAGGTCACGGGGAGAATGTACAGACAAGCACCCGTAGTCAGAATCAAACCCCAGACACTGGTGCTATAAGACAGCAACTCTGCCGCTGTGCCATCGTGAAGTTCATTTTTGCATGTTGATGTATTCAAGCGGCTAAGCATCTCAGAATATGTAGTTTACAAGTCCATTTGAGATCATTGGGCTCTGTCCATTTTTAACCCAGCTTTTAATATTTTTCTGCCCCATTTCAATCATCCTGATCTGATGATTTGTTTTATAACGATTGATGTTTTTAACTGCGGGTGACTTCTATTGCATAAATTATTGAGAACATTTGTATTGTGTCCATGATTAACGACAGATACTGTTTGAACATTTATTGAAGTTTAGTTATTTATCTGAGCATTTGAATTAAATGTTGTGTCTGTTTAGGGAAGTCTTACTACACCATCTGGAAAGGACAGCTTATGATCAAAGGAAGATTTCTGTGCTTTGGTTCTTTACAGTCAGCTACCCAGCCATTTTTGCCTTTCAAATTGTGAGTAATTATTGCTTAATGCATTGGTGTTTTATTGGTTCAATGGGGACATTGATAGGTTGCTCGACCAAGTGGGTCCCGTTCCCTCAACGCACATGCGGGTGGAGGGGTGGCCTGCAGCGCGTCACACACACACACACACACACAGGGGGGGGGGGGACACACACACACACACACACACACACACACACACACACACACACACGTGAGGGGGTAAGGGAGGGGAAGAGAGAGGTGTGGGGGAGAGGTACAGTGGGGAAATGTATAGGTTAAGTTGCATTATTCTGCAACCTTTCAAGCAGTGAAGAGCAAATTGTGAATGGGTGAAGACTGAAATACATGCCAATGATTGAATAAGAGATTTCGGTATCCCGACTGTGCATGCCCTGTCATGGTGGAATTCTAGGTGGAATTTTGGCACCATTGTTGTGAAATGTAAATTTGTATCAGAATTTGGCAATGTACAACTTAGCTGAAATATTGCATGATCATACACTTTTTTTTTCTTTTTTTAGGCCTGAGAAACTTGATAACGATACAGTTATGAGTGTTGATTGCTTGAAAAACAAAATTCCAGCGATTATATTCCAAAAAAAAAACTTTTACTGGAACGCGAGAAGGTAGGAACCTGGTTCAATTAATGTGTAGCCCTCTTTGACGAGAATTCTTGCTCTTACCTTTCGAGGACAAAGTCATTGAAGTAAATTGCCTTGCAGTGGCAGCTCAATTGTGATTAAGGTCTTCTCCAAATCTGTGGATTTGTGTAATTAGAAAAGGAGGGAATAGTTAGCATATACACAAAAATACTGGAGGCACTTGGTGGGTCAGTGGGGGAATGGACAGGTAATACTTTCAGTTGGGATCCACCTGAAGAAGAATCTGATTGCCTGTCCATTTCCTCCACAGTTGCTATGACCTACTGAGTTCCACCATCACTGTGTTTTTCTCATGATTCCAGTATCTACAGTTATTTGTCTCATTAATAATTAGCCCATGTTTACTTTGCAGCTTAAATTAGACTATTTCCACTTGTTATTATATTTTTGACCAGAGTGGGATATCTAAAATTTGCCTGTGTATATTTTCCCCTCTTTTTCTCGTTCTTGGCACTATGGGAAATTGCAAATAACTTTATATCCTTGACTATAATTGACTTCTAATTTTACTTCCAGTTAGTACCTACAGTTAAAATGTCAGAATACCTAAATGAACTTCAGCATTGATTTGCCTTTTTATTCCCTTAGTACTGAAGAAAGGATTGTATTATAGCTTGTATGAGCTTGTGGAACAAAGCAAAACGGGAAGGAATTTGGAAACACTGCTTCATAAACTAGAAGAGGAAAAACTAGTGAGTTAAACATTTGGTAAAAGTATAATATTGAATTTAAATCATTTAACTGAAGTCATTTTAACTGGATAATTCACCTTGAACATTGCTGCTTTTTAAAATATAAATTGAAGATTAAAGCTGAGAAATTATGCCACCAATGTTGTTATTCTTGCTTTTGAACCTATATGTCTAGTACTGTCACTGTTTTGTTTGCATTTGTTGCTCCAATGTTGTTTTCTGCAACATCGTTCTTCCCCATGTTAGCGATTGTTGAAAACCAATAATTCCTAGGTGCCAACATCACTGACAATTTCTCCTGAGCCATCCATATTGAAACAACGACCAAGAAGTTTAGGAAGCCTTAGAAGGCTTAGGAAGTTTGGTATATCCCCTTCAATTTTCACCATAGTCTACAGATGCACCATAAAAGGCATTTTATCAGGATGAATCACAGCTTGGTTTGGGAACAGCTCCATCCAAGACGGCAAGAGTTTGCAATGAATTGTGGACGCTACCAGACCATCACACAAACCAACCTCCCTTCTATTGACTCCATTTATTCCTTGCACTGTCTCTGGAAGGACAGCAGCATAATCAAGGACGAGTGCGCCTTGGCCACTCCCTCTTCTCATGAGTTCATTAGTGATAGGAGCAGAATTAGGCCATTCGGCCCATCAAGTCTACTCCGCCATTGATTCATGGCTGATCTATCTCTCCCTCCGAACCCCATTCTCTCCTGCCTTCTTTCCAAATTCTCGCACACTCATACTAATCTTCTCCCCTCTCCCATCAGGCAAAAGGCATGGATGTGTGAAAACGCACACCTCCAGATTCAGGGACAGTTTCTTCCCAACCAGAGAACAGTGCTGAACTACTATCTACCCCATTGATGTCCCTCAGACTATCCTTGATCGGACTTTGTTAGCTTTACCTTGCACTAAACTTTATTCGCTTATCATATATCTATACACTGTAAGTGGCTCAATTGTAATCATGTTTTGTCGATCTGCTGACTGGTTAGCACCCAACAAAAGCTTTTCACTGTACCTTCTTAGTACAGTGTACTTTTTGTAAATGATTTTGTGATTTTTAAAAAATCGATATCTTTAACAATAGGTTCTTATAAAACCCTTGGATGATCGTGGATTTCTCTTTTTATTTTCTCCGTTAGAGATGGCAGATAATGGTAAGCATGTGTTGAGTTCTGTGTTATTATAGTCGGGTTTTTGAAACTTAAATTTTTAGTGCAGCTGCTATGTCTAACCATAACCTATAACCTATATTCTGACTATATTGTTATATTTCAAACAGAATCTCAAAACTCGAAGCCCAAATTTCTTCAAGCACTATTTTTGTTTCCAGAGTCAAGGCTGAATGGTGCTGGTGAGTTAAATCATTAAATAAAAATCAGTTTGGAAGTAATTTAAAGAAAATTGGGTCGAATTGTTTAATTGGATTGTGTGCATTCACCCTATCTATTACTCTCATGATTTTATGCAGCTCTATAAGGTCGTTCCTACGCTCCAAGGAATAAAGGCCTAGCCTGTCCAACCCCCTCTATAGCTCAGGCCCTCAAGTCCTGGCAACATCCTACCTAGTCTTTTCTGCAATCTTTCCAGCTTAATAACATCCTTCCTACAGCAAGGTGTCCAAAACTAGTGGCCAATATACCAAAAGCCTTCTTGACCACCCTTTCTACCTGTGGTGCCACTTTCAGGGAACTGTGATCCCTCTTCTCTACAACACTCTCCAGGGCCTTGCCATTTACTATGAAAGTCTTGCCCTGGTTTGGCTTCCCTTGCAGTGTATTGTATCTCACATTTCCAAGCTTTTCACTGTACCTTGGTGTATGTGACAATAATAAGCCTAAACCATTGTTGCTTTTTTTACTCTCTCCTCCTCATCTAATTTCCTTCTCTTTGTCGCTTCCACAGCCAGATCAGCTTGACTAACAAGCCTATGTCACCTTGCTCATGTGGCACTACCACATGTCATTCCAGCTTTCTTGCAATGCATGTTACAGGGTGGACGGAGACCATTGGATCTCTTCATCACATCTTCTATCTCTGCAACTTCAAACATGCTTAATATCTCCACAACCTAATTTGCTGACTATTTCCACCATTCTCGGTTTTTATTTCAGACCTCGGTCTTCATAATGAAAATATTCCTTCACTCAGTGGGGTTTGAACATTTACTGTGTGATGTTTCTTTGAAAGTATATTACATTTTTTACCAAAACTTTCCACAACTTGTTTTCAGAATTTGTTCTCAAATTAATTCTCCCACCTGACTTTTATTGTAATAGCTATTAGTCTAAGCTTGGCTTATCCTGCGGGTTTATTAAACTGGTGGCTAATTGTGTTATCTTACAGAAGACATTACGAGAAATACTAAATGTGTTCCGGTTGCACACAATGACCCAGATGCAATACCACAACTTTCAACGATTATTCCTGCACTGCACTTTGCTTTGGAGAAAATTCGGAAAGAACTGCCTAATAGCTTAAAGTTAGTTACCATAGATGCAGCATTTGAAAATAATGTAACTGACTACCTGAAGAATTCTCTGCAAAAAGAAGCCTTAGCTGAAAACGGGAAGCTTCCACAATTCACTATTCCCACTTATGAGGAGAAACGATTTGCTGCAGTTAGGCAGAAGAGAACAAACCTGCCAAGAATCTTGCGCTCTTACTTTTTTTACCCTTATCGCTACCAGTTTGATGTTTCTAAAGCTGCGGAGGTGTTAGATCAAGTTCCAAGTCCTGATACGGAGATACATAGTCCTCCTGTATGTGCCGCAGGAGAGCAGGAATCTAATGACCCTGTACCAGAGATTACTGCACAGCAACCAGCAAACCCTCAAGTAGAAAGCATCGCAGACGCCAATAATTTCCCGGTGCCTTCTGATAACATGGCTGATCATGATCCTGATAAAATCCAAGAGCTTATTGACTTGATTTACAGCAGGAAAAGGCATGGCCCAGGGGAAGCGAGTGCAGTCAATTTGGAAAAGCTTGCACAATGTATATCTGTCAAAGATGATCTTGGATTGAAAAGAAAGTTGGAATTTGTTTCTGCGCAGAGCCACAAACAAATGAAGACCACGCAAGGTAATAAAACATTGCACATTGTGCAGTACAAAATGAACATAATATCAAACATCATGCTGTATTGAGGAAGGAATGCTTGGTGTAATCAATTTCTCTTTTAGCTTGTGATCAATTAGTTTGAGTGCAATCTAAATGAAAGGAATGAAAATGGTCTTCTATAAGCATTTTATGAAATGGTGTTCCCTCAGTTTAGTTCCATGGATTAAACTAAGGACTTACTTTGTTTAAAAGTAAATTATTTTTACTTTTACAAGGATTATTGTAATGTAATAATCCCTGTAAAAGTAAATTTAGAATAAATTGTCCCTTGGGTACAAGATATAGGTTGATAGTCCTTTGCAGGAATTACTCAGGAGGCATAGAATATCAATGGGGTGGGAAAGGCAGTTGACATTTCAGGTTTATGACCCTTTGCCATGCCTGAAACCTTAACTCTTTTCTTTTACCACAGATTTTTTTTAGTTTAGTTGAGAGATACAGCACAGAAATAGGCCCTTTGGCCCACCGAGTCCGTGCATTAACACTATCCTACACACACTAGGGCCAATTTTACATTTACACTAAGCCAATTAACCTACAAACCTGTGCATCTTTGGAGTGTGGGAGGAAACCGAAGATCTCGGAGAAAACCCACACAGGTCACTGGGAGATCGTACAAACTCCGTACAGACAGCACCCGCAGTCAGGATCGAACCCGGGTCTCTGGCGCTGTAAGGCAAGCTCTACTGCTAAGCCACTGTGCCACCATAGATGGTCTTTGACCTGTGAGTATTTCCATCTATCCAGAGACTGGGTTGGTGATTGTGAGATTCAAATATTTCAAATTGATTAAATAATTGTTTTTCAGGGGCTGAAATTGAAATGCATTAGTTGGAAATGGATGGAATCCTGTAACTGGCTTGTACTTTTTTGATCTGAAAGCATTAATATTCATGCTGGATCTTATTGGGAATTGACTTCTTAGTATGGATATGTAATCAAGTGCTAACCAAATTCTAATTGGAATAACAAAATCATTATTTTTGTATTTATTAGTGTGGGTGTTGAGCAGAAGAGTTTTAATTGAGACTGCAGATGCTGGAATCTGGAATAACAAAGCAAAACACTGCAACAAATCAGTGTGTCAAGCAGCAATATTTCGATTTGAGATCCTGCATCAGGGCACCCACCTTTCATATGTACAGATGCTGCTAGATTCATTTAGTAGTTGCTTCGAGTTAGAGAGTGCCAAAGATAAATAACTCTCAATTGGTCATTTCTTCTGTTTCTTGATCCTGGTCGGCTCTTTTTGTGAACAATAGACAATAGATGCAGGAGGAGGCCATTCGGCCCTTTGAGCCAGCACCACCATTCAATGTGATCATGGCTGATCATCCCCAATCAGTACCCCGTTCCTGCCTTCTCCCCATATCCCTGACTCAGCTATCTTTAAGAGCCCTATCTAGCTCTCTCTTGAAAGTATCCAGAGAACCGGCCTCCACCTCCCTCTGAGGCAGAGAATTCCACAGACATTTTCTGAGACCATTCCCAGTTTGGGTTTTCCAGCCATCAAATGAGCCTCTCCGCAACCAGCACTAATCCTTGAACCTTATTCCATGAGATCAATCTCCCAGAGATGATGGGCCAAAATCTCCACCTTGCCCAGGAGTCAGTATAGTGAGGGCGATCCTTGCATTGTTGACTCCTGTCCTTTGAATTCATTTTAATAGCCAAGTAACTAAAACAGATTAGCAACATTAAAAGAAAATAACTTGAAGTATATTTATTCCTGATTTTGTTGATCTGACCTGAAAATAGAAGTGGTCTGTGTCAATTAATTTAAGCTTAGAATAGTGTTTTCCTTGATTGGTATGTTTTTTATTGCTTGGAAAGCTTTACTGGTGCATTGCTGGCCTTTTCATATTGTTTTGGAACTTGAGCAAATTTATTTTGTTTCCTCTAAGAAGATTTATTTTTCATTCACCAGTATTGGACACAATTGGTGCTCCATTCATCATCAAGTGTGATTCACTAGGCCAATCCAAAATTGATGAAGCTTTTTAACTAATATCTTTGCAGGATCATTAGCAGAGGATGGATCAACATTATCTGATGCAGTGCCTCAAACAATGAATGGACTTAGCTTTTGTGATCCTGACTTAAGAGAGCATGATCAAGCCCCAGCATTGACTGCAGACACTCAAAAGCTGGTTGGCTTGCTGCTTGAAGTACTTAAATCTTCCACTTGTCCGAATTCTGGAACAGACTTGGAGTTAAATCAGGAAGTAAGAATGTCTGTTTGTCCTAACACCAGTGACCTGCAACAAAACCGTGTGGATAATAGTGGCAATGTGGATAAAAGTAATGCTTCAATCAACGAGGAAACAAAATTGAAGCAGCAGCAAAGTAGTGATGGACATGCACCACCAAATGAATCGACTAAAGAGGAACAGTCCCACAAAGAAACTGTGTTTGGACGTGATAAAGAAAGTCCTGAATTTGGTGACACTGGCTCTGACTTGCCACACAATGACGGCTATCATTTAAAAATAAAAACATATGATCAGCCTTTTGGAGAACATTCCTTGCAAATAAACTTGACGGCAGAGTGCCCAGAGGTAAGATATTACTGAATTGTTGAATAAACCACATCATTCCATAAAGATTTAATTTACGTTATAAAAATAGTTACTCCAGCATTTTGTGTCTACAGTTCTTTCCTACACCTTCAGCACAATATCCATTCTGATCAAGACACTCAATCTGTTCTGGCTGCGTTTGGCCCATATCCTTCTAAACCTTGGGTAGGAAAGAACTGCAGATGCTGGTTTAAATCAAAGGTAGACAAAATCCTGGAGTAACATCAGTGGGACAGGAAGCATCTCTGGAGAGAAGGAATGGGTGACGTTTCTGGTCGAGACCCTTCCTCAGACTGATGTCGGGGGAGTGGGTGGGACAGAGATAGAATGTAGTTGGAGACAGTAAGACTGGTGGGAGAACTGGGAAGGGGGAAGGGGATAGAGAGAGAGGGAAAGCAAGGGCTATTTGAAGTTAGAGAAGTCAATGTTCATACCCTTTCCATATAGGAATGAACTGCAGCTGCTGGTTTAAGCCGAAGATAAAACACAAAATGATGGAGTAACTCAGCGGGCCAGGCAGCATATCTGGAGAGAAGGAATGGGTCTGTCACCCATTCCTTCTGAGAGATGCTGCCTGTCCCGCTGAGTTATTCCATTTTGTGTAATTCTTAGGATTGTATGTTGGATGTGTATTGTCTTTGCTTGCATGACGACTGTCACTTGTCGGCCAGTATCTAGCGTGTATGGAGCTCACAAATCTCTCTTCATATTATTAACATTGACATCTATTCTATATAAATTGGAGGAGCATGATTCAACTATGCTGCATATATTTCCATTCTTGATTAGGGCATCATTTCTTCCCTTATCTGAAAATTCTTTCAAATCTTTGAATTGTTGCCATTATAACAAAACAAATTATTGTTATTGGGATTAATACCTGATGCAGAGTCAACATATATCACTGCTTGGCATGGACACGTTATTCATTCTGGGGTATCTGAGGCACTACATACCTCCGATTTAAAACTTGGCTGCGAAAATAAAGCTTTTTACGATTATAATTGTTGTGTCTACTGCTTTTAGCTGCTTATCGTTCCTTTGAATATGTGAATCTATTTTGTACCAGGGCAGTGAAGACTTGAATGTGACCATTCAGCCATCTTGGCTTTCTTTCAGTAACCTAACTGCTCTGGATGGGTGATAGGCTAGAGACATACTAGTGGGTTAGTTGCTGTTGTAAATTGTCCCAAGGAACATGTGGGAGGTAGTTGATTAACATGTGAGAGAGTATAGGTAACAGAATCATAACTGGAAGAATGGAACTGAGGGAATACTAAGAGCTGGCTTAAATATGATGGGCTGAATGGCCTTGTGATGTAATTAATATGAGAAACGTATTTAACATATATTTGAGTACCAACATTGGGCCACTCTTCTATCTCATACTAACACACTGATTTAAAAAAATGACCCTTTTCATGCCTATAAACATATTCGGTTTTATTCTGGATTATTTCCTCAAACCTTGTGATGCAAATTGGCTTAAATTGCTCGGGTACAATTTGAGCTCATCTGACACAATAAGAATAGCATTAAGGAGATGTTGGTTTATTCACATTGCTCAATTTGTCATGCTCTTCTGTTCAGGAGCAAAGCTTGGGATATATAAGCAGTCCTGGAAGATGTAGTCCTTGTAGAGAATCCATCCATGACCAACCACACAACAAGAAGATGGCCACCTCTGAATGTACCATTGATGGTGACATTGACTGGAAACTTATTCCCATAACAGGTAAGCCATTACACTGGAGAAAAGATAGTTTCCAATGCATCTAAAATTAATTGCCTTTGTCTCTTCAAAATCATAGATTGTGGAAGGGTTATTGAGATTTCATTTAAGATTGGGATTTTTCCAAACTTGACTGCCATGTGAATGTGCACTTCATAACTTTCTTCCTCTCTTCTCGCTCTACACCACCTACATTTGCCTGACAGCAATAAGTTCAGGGCTGGGCCAATAAATAATTATATTTCCTCCTGGCAATTAAATCTAGTTTTGTCAGCCATATGGAATGAATTGCTTGAAATTAGTTTGAGGTGGTTTAAAGAAGATTCATTTTAAAATGTACTAGACTAAGTGGGACCCGTTGCTCCCCCAACGCAATATTCCACCACTGAGCCATAGCCTCCAACTGCGCATGATCGGCTGACAGGCCCGTACTAATGGTTAAAGTTAATAACTTTGCATTTATTATTTCCATTATCTCGCCATCCCTTTTCCTACTCCTATCCTCCATCCCCCAGCACTCCCCCTCCTCTTCACCCTCCCTCTTCTTTCCCCTGTCCTCCCCTCCCCCACTCCCTCCCTCACCTCTTCCTGTCTCTCCTTTCCCTACCCTCAGTCACTCCCTCCCTCCAAAACCCCTCTCCCTCTATCCCCTCCTCCTCCTCCACTCTACCTCCTCACTTCCCCCACTATCCCCTCCTCCTTCAACCACCCCAGGTTCCCGCCTCACCTCCCCAGAACCTGGTATGGAGCGGGGCTGCGCCGGCCTCTAGCACCAGGCTCGCTGTGACATCCGACGCTGAGGTAACGGACCGGCCTTTGTGAACGGTGGCGAGCGGTCTAGGGCAATGCCTGACCTGACCCCTGAACTCTGACCCTTCACACCCGGCCTCTCACCCCGGACCCTAGGCCATGAACTTCCAGTCTCTGTTGGCCTGTTCCCCAGGCTCGGGCTCAGTGCTGGGCTGCCCGGTGGGGTCCTGGCGCTGTGCTGCGGCTCTGGCTCTGGCTCCATGCCCGTGTTGTCGCATTCTAGCTCGGCGGTCCGCCGTCGCTCTCTAACTCGGCGGCCATCCACGCCAAGATCCAGTGCTTCTACGCCATCTACAGCCTGATAGCGTGGGTTGTAATGGGGTACAAAAAAGATGGAGATTTGAATTTCTGGAAAGGCCCCAAATGCGCAGGCGTGGCTGAGACGAGCTGTTTTAAGTTAATAACTTTTAAAATATACCATCAATCTGAACTAAACTTGTTTCATTTACATCACAGGATAATGGTGAGTAAGGTGGTGCAAAACATATAGCGTTATCGTGTACGTTTTTGCGCAAATAAAAACCGATCAAACAAACAAGATGAGAGTTTTAGTACTAGATAGATAGATAATAAATAGATGCTCTGCATTATTATGTTCCGGTTAAATAAAAAGTTTAAACACCATACTGTAAAACTTACTCGAACACCTATGTATCAGGTTTGCAGAGTGTTCGATAATAGTTGTCTCCATTTGTAGATATGAAATCACGGATTGAACAACTGTTCTATTTACCACCAGAGGATTCATGCGCTGTTGATCCACGGGTTATAAATCGGAAATCAAACATTAATCATTATCAGTCGCCTTCAGATTCTGACACCGGAATAGGCAGTGCATTAAAGGAATATTCGAAGAATTTCCATCACTCTGCAACTTATGGGATAAATGGTCATCTGTTTGGTCTCAAAGGCGATTCGGCTACAGCAATTGAAAATACCGTTAAGTTAGAGTACAACAGATTCTCAGACAAAATGAAGCAGTTGTTGAAGCGGGAGAAAATTCAATATGGACCTGACAACAAAAGGCTGAAATTTCCTGCTGTACAGAAGGTTTCGATGCTTTCCAAATATTCAAATAGTCAATCACATCAGATCCCTGTACAAAGTTACATAAATCAATTACGCAAAAAAATGAACTCGGTCATTTCTGACGCGTGCCCTGATATCTCACGTACAAATCTTCATCCGTCATCTTCTCCAGAACTAGCTGAGAGAATGCAAAAAAAGGTTGCACTGAGTAGTGAAGTTGCACAATTATGCACAGAGTCACGGATAAAAGACTTTATGTGCTTAAAAGAAGAGCCCAACCAATATACCAAATCCGTGTGTGAAGAACCAACTGCGAGTGAAGACATTGGGGAGCCTGAGAAGAGTCCTGAAAATAGTGCCTTGCTTGCTTGCAATACTGAATTACAAAAGAAGTCTGGACAAGCTAGTTTTTCCTTTGGCTCACTCACTGATTCCAATAGCGCAGCTCCAACGGGAGAGGATAAAAGTCTGTTACGAGTTCCAACTCTGAGCTTTGGGAAGCAGCTGGAAGCAACGTGTTCTGTGCAAGAGTCCAGTGGAGTTGCAGCACTTCCCGAACCACAACCATGTTTAACTAACTTGATTCAAAAATTAAACCCAGAAGTTTTCTGTAGCCTGGTTGAAATTATTAAGGATGTTCAGAAGAACACGGTGAAGTTTTACATTTATGAAGTGGAGAAGACTTCAATCTGTGCAGAAATAAAGGTACAGTGACACAAATAATATTGTTCAGTAATTGTCTTGTATTTCAGTAAATCAGGTGAATATAGATTATTTGTGTTTTTCAAAGAGGAATTTGTCTTTATTTCTGGTATGGGAGTATTATAGTGGCTTGACCTGACACCATGTGGAGCACAGTATTCAATTTTGCATGCTGTTTCTGGAGAGCAGCCTCATCGGAAAGGGTTTGTGATAAGGGGCCTTGAATTCACCCGGGTTAGGGGTGGGGGTTTGTATTAAATGAGCAAATGAAGTTGGACAAAAAGCTCAGTCATGAACTATTATTATGTGGTGGTGGAGTATGATGTTGTTTCCGGTGATGCCACACTGTTAAAGGTTCAAAATAAATGAGTTAACTAAATGTCAGTGAAACTTAGAATTTGCAGGTTCTAATATGAGTAAGGAGGTGTGAGAACTTGCGTGCATACGTCGTGGTCAAACAGCATAGAAACGGGTCCATCAGCTCAATGCGTTTATGCCGATCAAGTTGCCCCATCCAAGCTTGTCCCATTTCTCTGAGTTTGATCAATATCCCTCTAATCCTTTCCTATCCATGTACCTGCCCAAGAATGAAAACGTTACCCCTCAAGTTCCTATTAACTCTTGCCTTTCTCACCTTAAACCTATCACTAAATGACATCAGTGAAAGTTCCTGAGCTACGATTATTGGCTTGAGTGACCATACTGAAATAGCCAGAAAGAATGGGACAATAATGGAGAGAAAAGGTTATAATCCTTTTGCATTGATTTTTTTAAATGATATTCTGTGCTGTGGTAGTTTGAGAATAACATTTTTTAAATCTGAATCTTATAGGAATATTTGACTGGATTGGGTAATAAGGAGAGTCATCCAGAGGAGTTTTTGAAAAGACAAGACAGTTCTATGGATAAATTACTGATTATTATTCAGAATGAAGACATTGCATCTCACATACACAAGGTAAGGAGTCGGAAGGAATTGCAGATGCTGGTTTAAACAGAAGATAAACACAAAATGCAGGCGTAACTCAACGGGTCAGGCAGCATCTCTGGAGAGGAATGGGTGACGTTTCAGGTTGAGACCCTTCTTCGTCTGAAGAAGGGTCTTGACCAGAAACTCTATCCATTCCATCTCTCCAGAGATGCTGCCTGTCCCGCTGAGTTACTCCTGCATTTTGTGTTTATCTACATAAGGTTAAGAAATCTATAATAAAAATCTAAAATGCTGGAAACTGGTTAGGCAACACGAGGAAAGAGAAATAATAAAGTTTCAAGTCTGAGTCCCTTTGTCGGAGCTGGGAAAGAAAAAAAAACAAGTTTGTTTTAAGCAGGGGAGAAGCTGGGATGGGCATGGGGAAAACCAGGGGATTATCTCTGATCGTATGAGTCTAAATTGGGTCAATACATCCATCTTTTACAGCCCTTTGCAGTTAATTTAGTTTGATATTTTCAGGCTCCTGGAAATGCAATTGTATTTAAATTTTAATAAAATGTGGAGAAATTTGTATATGTGATTAAATCTCCATACATAATATTAGAAAATAAGCAATGTATATAGGCCACAGATTTTGTTTTCATGCAGGAAATGACTTGGGTGATAAAGTTGCAGTCCATCTGATGCAAGTCACTTGGTGAAATGATTAGGTGCAGGCAGACTAATTCAGTATTGTTTTACAATGACTTGTATATATTTGCGTTAAGCAAAAAGTTGCCGAACCTGTTTCCAGCATTTTCTATTTTTATTACGGTGGCGCAGCGGTACAGTTGCCGCCTTACAGCGAATGCAGCGCCGGAGACCCGGGGGTGGGGATTGCTGGTCGGCGCTTACCCGGTGGGCTGAAGGGGCTGTTTCCACACTGTATCTCTAAACTAAACTTTAAAAAAAAAACATAAATCATTGTGGACAAGGCGAACTGGAAGAAGAAGTGTGTTACCCATTGATGCAGAGTAATTAGTTTTTCAGATGAATGCTGATTATATACAGTTAGTCCACAGATAAAGCCCAACTTGTCCAATGATTTGCTTATCTCCTTCCTTCAGGATGTTTCTTCATTTGCTCAATCCTGTTATCCATTAAGATCCACTTTTCAGTTAGACAGTATCTTTATGTAACTCTCATATAGATCTGAAAAGATAGATTTAATGTAGAATTATTTTATTCGTTTTTGAGCAAGTTAATTTATTTACAGGTCCCATTTTTGACGTCATTGAAGAAGTTGTCCCGTGTCAGTTTTGCTGGAGTGGATACATTGGATGATGTGCAGAACCACACGTACAATGAACTATTTGTATCTGGTGGCATTGTCGTGTCAGATGAGACCGTTCTGAATCCTGAAACCATTAGATTTGGTAAGTTGTCTGCTCCAGCTTGGGTGTTTACTGCTAATTCCATTCACTTGATCCTTTTCACTTTGAATTAGTAAGCCATTAGAACAAACCTGAGGGAAATTTTAAAAAGGAGACTTCAAAGTGAATATGGACACAAAAAGCTGGAGTAACTCAGAGAAGGAATGGGTGACATTTCAGGTCGAGACCCTTCTTACGACTAAAAGTCACGGGACCAGGAAACACAAGATATAGACAATGGTGTCGAGAGATATAGAATTATGAAAGATATGCAAAAAAGTAACAATGATAAAGGAAACAGACCATTGTTTGCTGTTTGTTCGGTAAACATAGAAACATAGAAAATAGGTGCAGGAGTAGGCCATTTGGCCCTTCGAGCCTGCACCGCCATTCAATATGATCATGGCTGATCAACCAAGTCAGTATCCTGTACCTGCCTTCTCTCCATACCCCCTGATCCCTTTAGCCACAAGGGCCACATCTAACTCCCTCTTAAATATAGCCAATGAACTGGCCTCAACTACCTTCTGTGGCAGAGAGTTCCAGAGATTCACCACTCTCTGTGTGAAAAATGTTTTTCTCATCTCCTAAAGGATTTCCCCTTTGTCCTTAAACTGTGACCCCTTGTCCTGGACTTCCCCAACATCGGGAACAATCTTCCTGCATCTAGCCTGTCCAACCCCTTAAGAATTTTGTAAGTTTCTATAAGATCCCCCCTTAATCTTCTAAATTCTAGCGAGTACAAGCCGAGTCTATCCAGTCTTTCTTCATATGAAAGTCCTGACATCTCAGGAATCAGTCTGGTGAACCTTCTCTGTACTCCCTCTATGGCAAGAATGTCTTTCCTCAGATTTGGAGACCAAAACTGTACGCAATACTCCAGGTGTGGTCTCACCAAGACCCTGTACAACTGCAGTAGAACCTCCCTGCTCCTATACTCAAATCCTTTTGCTTTGAATGTAAGAACGAGAAGCTCAAGTCAAATTTTATTCGTCTAGTGTGACTTGGATTGGGGAGGAATGGAGAGAGGGAATGCAGTTGATACTTGAACTTGGAGAAATCAAAAATGATACCACTAGTTTGTAAGCTGCCCAAGTGAAATATGTGATACCATTTAGCCTCACTCTGAAAATGGAGAAGGCCTAGGACAGAAACATCAGTGTGAGAATGGTGGGGGAATTGAAGTGGTGTCTAGGCAGACTGAACGAAACGATCGCCCAGTCTACATTTGGGGAATAATCAGGTTTACAGCTCGTGTAACCCCACTTTTTAAGAAAGGAGGGAGAGAAAAACAGGGAATTATAGACCACAGACTGCCTTGCATTGGTAGTGGGGCAGATGCTTGAGTCGAATATTAAAGGTATTCGCAGCACATTTGGAAAGCAGTGATAGGACCGGTCAAAGTCAGCATGAATTTATGAGGAGGAAATCATGCTTGATTAATCTTCTGGAAATTTTTGAAAATGTAACAAGTAGAATGGATAAGGGAGAACCAGTGGATGTGTATCTCAACTTTCAAAAAGCCTTTTGGTCCCACATGAGATTAATGTGCAAAATTAGAGCACATGGTATTGTGGGTAAGGTATTGACATGGATAGAGAACTGGTTGCCAGACAGAAAGCAAAGAGCAGGGATTAACGGGACCTTTTCAGAATGGCAGGCATTGACTAGTGGGGTGCCGCAAGGCTCAGTGCTAGGACCCTAATTATTTACAATATATATTAACGATTTAGACAAAGGAATTAAATGTGACATCTCCAGGTTTGCAGATGACACAAAGCTGGGTGACAATTTGAGCTGCGATGAGGCTGCTATAAGGCTGCAGGGCGACTTGGATAGGTTGGGTGAGTGCGCAGATGCATGGCAAATGCAGTTTAATGTGGATAAAGGTAAAGTTATCCACTTTAGTGGCAAGAACAAGAAGGCAGATTATTATCTGAATGGTGTCAGATTAGGAAAAGGGGAGGTGTAACGAGACCTGGGTGTCCTTGTACATCAGTTACTGAAAGTAAGCATGCAGGTACAGCAGACAGTGAAGAAAGCAAATGGCATGTTGGCCTTCATAGTGAGAGTATAGGAGCAAGGAGGTCCTGCTGCAGTTGAACACGGCCCTGGTGAGACCACACCTGGATGGAGTATTGTGTGCAGTTTTGCTCTCCTAATTTTAGGAAGGACATTATTGCTATTGTGGGAGTACAGCATAGGTTCGCCAGGTTAATTCCCGGGATGGCGGGACTGACATATGATAAAAGAATGGGTCGACTCGGTTTGTATTCACTGTAATTTAGAAGAATGAGAGGGGATCTTACAGAAACATGGAAAATTCTTAATGGACAGGCTTGATGCAGGAAAAATGTTCCCGATGTTGGGGGAGTCCAGAACCAGGGGTCACAGTTCAAGAATAAGGGGTCGGCCAATTAGTACTGAGATGAGAAACTTTTTTACCCAGAGAGTTGTGAGTTTGTGGAATTATCTGTCACGGAAGGCAGTGGAAGCCAATTCACTGGATGTTTTCAAGAGAGAATTAGATATAGCTCAGGGCTAATGGAATCAAGGGATATGGGAAAAAAGCAGGAACGGGGTACTGATTTTGGATGATCAACCATGATCATATTGAATGACGGTGCTGGCTTGAAGGGCGTACTCCTGCACCTGTTTTCTATGTTTCTACATTCCCTGCTGCCCTCAGTTGAAAAATATTTTAATTTTTTTTTTAATTTAAATTATTTTAAATTATTAACACAGGCTTTGAATTTTCTTGCCTGCAACGTGGGGAAATGGATCCAAGTTACGAAGTTAAAATATTAGATTTTTTTCTAATGGCCTTAGCATATTTTGGAATTATGATGGACAGCTGAAAGGCTTCAGATTTTCACGTACCTGATTGTCTTAATGTAACGCCTAGTTGTTCCAGATGCAAAAGCCAGGATAATATTTTTAGATGTGTTAATTTTAATATCTCTTTTTTATTAAGAATATAAATTGTTTCTTCCAGAAAAACTTCAGATATTCCTGGACTTCCTCCAAGATTTAAGCACTCCTGAAAGCAAATGGATCTGGAAAATTCACTGCAAAATGCACAAAAAGTTAAAGGAGCTAGCAAGGTTAGTGGATTATGTTGTTCCTAGTTAATAAAGATATATAATCTGTTTTAAGTGGAATATAGATGACATTTGACTCCTGCTGTTAAAATAATTAATATTCATACACGTTGTGAACTTGATGGACAAACATTTCTTCGACAAATGCAGGTTTAAAGCCAAAGATTTCCAGAAGGAGAAAGTGCTGCACAATTCCTTTACTTTGTGAACCAATTGCATATTGTTTTTGACACGTGTTGGTGCAGCAGTATTGCTGCATCACACCTCCAGTGACATGGGCTAGATCCCAACCTCTGGTGTCTTAGTGCAGTTTGTACATCCTGGGTTTACACGTGGGTCTCCCACATGCCTAGACCTAGGGTGGCAACGGCAGAGCGTTTGCGGCACCGGAGAGCCGGGTTCGATCACGACTACGGGCGCTGTCTGTACGGAGTTTGTACATTCTCCCCGTGACCTGTGTAGGTTTTTTCCGAGATCTTCGGTTTCTTCCCACATTCCAAAGACATACAGGTTTGTAGGTTAATTGGCTTGGGTATAAATGTAAATTGTCCCTCGTGTGTGTGTGTAGGGCAGCATTAGTGTGCGGGGGGTCACTGGTCGGCACGGACTCGGTGGGCCGAAGAGCGTCTCCACGCTGTATCTCTAAACTAGACTAAACTTGCTGGTTGATAGTAGAACAGGCTATTTTTACACAAATTATCCTTGGACTAATTGGGTTCATGAGGGGCAAGTTGATGGGTGCATGGAAATGAATGTGAAGAATAAGACTTTTGGGGAGCCAATGTAGATTCAATCTGCTGAAATGCATCCTCTTATGTTGTTAGGAAATGTGAAAGATGCTGCTTTGTATCTAGGTCATGTGAATAATGATGTTTTTTGTTTACGTAGGACCAATACAGCAGCTTTCAAGATTCTGACTCTTCTGAATAAATATCAGAAATGTAATCTAGTGGAAGTTCTGTCATATCACGACTGTGACTCCAGGTCACGAAACACGATTGAATTAGACTGTTTAATCAAACTGCAAGCTCAGACCATGCAACATAGACATGTGGTTTTCCTGACGGGTAAATTTTACATTCTAGTTCTATTTTATGTTTGTTTAACATGGTTATTTCTTGATACTCTTGTTTTTTTTTTTCCCTCCAGAAACACACATGGAGCGCCTTTCCAGTTGTTTGGAGTGTGGAGTGGTGGTGGCTTGTGTTAATGACTTTGTGAAAAACTTCAACAGCCTTATTGGCTATCATAGTTCAAACATGGGGGAGAAACAGCAAAGATTAGGATCTCGAGATAGCTTGCAAGGCAAGTAAACATCCTTGAAAGATAGCTGATTTTGTATTTTAATACTGCCGTTAAATGTTGAATGAAGACCCATGAGTTTTATGCCCGGACCTGTATTCCAATCAACATAAATGACATGAATATAAGTAACTTGTCTGCTGAGAGAAAAATTAGACAAAACAGAGACATTATGCGTTCAGAAATTTATGTTGGTTGTGGAATTGAAACAGGCGGGTGGAAGATTTGCGTTTTCACACAGGAGTGCAATAATGAGAAAAATCTGAGAAAGTTCTGAAGATACTTTTGAATGTCTGGAAAATCACTTTTTAAAAAATGGTGTAACTTGTCATAGTTGCAACCCGATGTTTAATTCTGATCATCATCCGTAATAACATCCATTAAGCAAAACCTATCATGCACATGAAACTATGAGGAGGATTTTTAAAAACAGCATCATTTTTTAACATCTTAAATACTGTAAATATCTTGTAAAAATTTAGTACAACGTGCATGTTCATTTTTTGAAAAAAAGAGTTTGAACGGAATTAATAAGATGGTCCAGTTTAAAATAACAATTGTGGAAATATTTTTATTACTGTTTGGAGAACTCAATCTAAAATCAGGAGCCATACATTCCCTTGTAAGGGAAATTGCCCAAGAGTTGACGCCCATTGTGCAGTGGAGCTAATCTAAACTCTAATGATTACAATTTGAGACTGAGTGCCAGTTCATGCTCAGTGACTCCTGCTTTGATGGCAGCTCGTGGAATAAGCAATAAGCAATCGCAACACTAGTTCCCCAAGTTTGCACCACCAAGGTTTTTCCTGGCTTTGGCAGAGTCTACTTTGTAAGGATGCCAATGTAGTGGGGTACCGCAAGGCTCGGCAGCAAATTTGCAGATGTCACAAAGCTGGGTGACAGTGTGAGCTGTGAGGAGGATGCTTTGAGAATGCAGGGTGACTTGGACAGGTTGGGTGAGTGGGCAGGCATGGCAGATGCAGTTTAATGTGGATAAATGTAAGGTTATCCACTTTGGTGGCGAGAACAGGAAGGCAGATTATTATTTGAATGGTGTCAAATTAGGAAAAGGGGAAGTATAATGAGATCTGGGGGTCCTTGTTCATCATTCACTGAAAGCAAGCATGCAGGTAGAGCAGGCAGTGAAGAAAGCTAATGGCCTTCATAACAAGAGGAGTTGAGTATAGGAGCAAAGAGGTCCTTCTGCAGTTGGACAGGGCACGTGAGACCACACCTGGAGTATTGTGTGCAGTTTTGGTCTCCAAATGTGAGGAAGGACATTCTTGCTATTGAGGGAGTGAAGCATAGGTTTACAAGGTTAATTCCCATGATGGTGGGACTGTCATATGTTGAGAGAATGGAGCGGCTGGGCTTGTACACACTGGAGTTTAGAAGGATGAGAGGGAATCTTATTGAAACATATAAGATTATTAAGGGATCCGACACGCTAGAATCAGGAAACATGTTCCCGATGTTGGGGGAGTCCAAAACCAGGGGCCATAGTTTAAGAATAAGGGGTAGGCCATTTAGAACGGAAATGTGGGAGAACTTTATCACCCAGAGAGTTGTGAATCTGGAATTCTCTGCCTCAGAAGGCAGTGGAGGCCGGTTCTCTGGATGCTTTTAAGAGCGAGTTAGATAGAGCTCTTACAGATAGCGGAGTCAAGGGATATGGGGAGAAGGCAGGAACGGGGCACTGAATGTGGATGATCAGCCATGATCACAATGAATGGCGGTGCTGGCTCGAAGGGCCTGCTCCTGCACCTATTGTCTATTGTAAGATTGAACTGTGGACATGGTATATTATCATACAAATATAAATTAATTTAATGACCAGCTGAGTTAAGTTGTAATTTTTAATCAGAATAGAAAGGAATAAGATTTTTATTAGATACCAGTACAATGAATTCCTTGACATGTTAATTTGGTTCTGAATTATTTGACAAATATATTGTTATCAGTAATTTCTAATGGCCAGGTACATTTTCTTCCAACTCTTTGGAGTTGTTAGAAATGGAAAATGCTGATGCAGAAAACTTGGGAACAAGTGAAGGAAACAATGAAGAGGAGGATATGTCTTTGGACTCTGAAGAAAACTCACCACAGATTGAAATCTGTAGTGAGAAAAGTGAAGCTCTCAATGTTACTAATATTTCACAAACTGAAGCACAGAGGACTAAAGGAAAGGTGAGCCCCTCAGATGAGTCTTTACTGCAGGTATCAGACGATGCAGCTCCCAAACTAACTGCAGCCTCTTTGCAACCGTTCAAAGTAGACAGCACAGATTCAAAAGGAGCAGCATTTGCATACAATAGTTCCTTCTACACCCATCCACAAATAGAATCAAACGACAGGAACTTTAATGTCATTACTCATCAGAGTTTCTTAGCAAGTGGAATTGAGCCATCATATATTTTGTCTCTGAACCAGAATCGCCAAGACGCCGATAGTTATTATTCACCTGGATATGATCAAAATTTAGCTTATAATAAAAACTGGGGAACTTCCTCGGACGCAAGCAGTGTACCGAGCCAGAGGCAACAACGAGAAAAACAGCACCAGTATCATTAAATTTGGCATCTTTGGTTATCCTTACAATGGAGAGTTCTGTAAATGTATTCAGGTTGATTCCATCCCGTTATACCACCACTGCATTTTCTTTTTCCCTAATTCTTTGCTGGATCCTGAAAGACTCTTGTCATGGACTAATAAACAGACATATGTTCTTTTAGTAACTTTGTTGTTTGAAATAAAAACCGTTTAATTCCTTTTAAAATTTTCTATTACAGTAATCACAATTCCTTAAAGCCTGCTGTTTAAAAATTAATCTTTAAAACTAAAATTCCGAAAAATCAAAAGCAGGTTTTCTTTTGTTTTGGTACCACATTTCTGATTTTTTATAAATAAGTCATTTTTTTGAGAATTTGTATTTTATTTGAGAATTCAGGTCTTAGTCAGAAATGTGGATATTGGTCACAGCTGCTCTGTAATTGATGGTCATTTGTACTTGAAGAAACTGAGCAAATATCCTAGTTCAGACTGGACTGTAAGCTCTTTAAAACTTCTTTATAGCATGTTACATTGATGTTTGGTCAGTTTGTGAATTAAGTCATGGTTATTGGCTCTTTGATCTTCTTCATGTTGTCAGCCTGATCTATATATATACATATATATAGTGTAGAATGCGTTATTTCATTAAAGAATATGTTTAATTTTACAGAAAAATGCCACAGAAATATTCTTGACTTCCAGTTAGTCTTTTGATATAGATTTTATTTATTTTGTACAGCTGTTTCATGAACCATTAATTTTTAAAATCTTATTCATGTGGTTTACTCTTTAGTAAGTGTTTTATTTAATGGCCTTCAAACAGCACACTGGACTCATTCACTGGGCATCCATTTACCTCAATTTCAAGTGTAGAGCTTATTTTGCCACTTGTTCAACCTTGCATTAAATAAAACACTTGCATACAAATTAACAAATGTTTGTGTGTACCTGTTTATATCTGTAAATATATAAAATAAAGCTTTTTACTGTACATTAAAAGTTTAAAAAGTTAAAGGAGTGTCATCTTATTCCTGTGAATCCATGCCGTTAATCAAAAAGGCATAGTTCCAAGTAGTGTGCATAACCTTACAAAGGTAGCCTGCCTCACTAGGTCCCAAACCCATCCAGCATTTTGGGCAGTGGAATTTAGATTTTGTATGTTGGAACAATAGCATTAGACTTGAGAATCTGTTCAGTTGTAGCAGATGCAGTGTGCTTCTGTCGTTAATTCATTTTCATCATAGTCTGGTCTCCGGCAACCACCTGCAACCTCTGGGAACCGCACAGAAACCTTGGGTGGGGCATAGTCTCCAGAGGTTTCCGTTCAGGTTTCCTAAGTGGGACAGGGGCATAACTATAACTAAGATGCAACAGAAGTATGGTGGCTATGTTTAGCAGAACTAATTGCATCTATCTACATTGCATCGTTGAGGTTAGAGTGTGCAGAAACAGGCCCTTCAGCCCATCGAGAGGTACTGATTGGGGATGATCAGCCATGATCACATTGAATGGTGGTGCTGGCTCGAAGGGCCGACTCCTGTACCTATTGTCTATTGAGTTTGCACCGATCAGTGCTCCACACACACACTAGGGACAATTTTCACATTTATACCAAGCCAATTAACGTACAAACCTACAAGTCTTTGGAGTGTGGGAGGAAACCCACACGGTCACAGGGAGAACGTACAGACAGCACCCGAGGTCAGGATCGAATCTGGGTCTCTGGCACTGTAAGGCAGCAACTCTACCGCTGTGCTGCCCCATTTGATTCTTGTCACAACATTTAACTATGTCTGGTCCTTGTGTCAATTGAGGGCTATGATTTGTCAATAGCCCCCTTGTTTTATTGTCATTACTAGAGTGGTAAAAGGTGAGCATTTAGAAATTACCAGACATTAGCAAAAACAATATTTTTGTTCCTGAGCAGTTTCACTTCAAGCTCCGCATTTTAAAATGTGAATTGTAGACAATGGTAAACAAGGATTAAATAACCATGTGGTGCTTACTTAGTGGGAGACGCATGTTCTTTCGTGGCTATGGCATTTTTCACTGCAGTCACTAAAATCAAGTGGACCCCATTAGAAAAAGTAAGAAACTTGTATTAAAAACATTACAACAGCAGTTTTTTCCCTTAAGATAATCAGGCAGTCGATATAGGGGAAATAACACATCATGGGTTCATAAAGGGAGGTGGTGGGATTGGGAACTTCATCTCAAGAGTAAATCTAGAAAATAGGTGCAGGAGTATGCCCTTTGAGCCAGCACCTCCATTCAATACGATCAAGGCTGATCATCCAAAATTAGTACCCCATTCCTGCTTTCTCCCCATATCCCTTGATTCCGTTAGCCCTCAGAGCTATATCTAACTCTCTTGAATACCTCTACTGCCATCTGTGGCAGAGAATTCCAGATTCACAACTCTGGGTGAAAATGTTTTTCCTCATCTGTCCCAAATGGCCTACCCTTTATTCTTAAATTGTGACCCTGGTTCTGAACTCCGCAACATGGAAAACATTTTCCTGCATCTAGCCTGTACAATCCAGTAAGAATTTTATATGTTTCTATAAGTTTTCCTCTCATCCTTCAAAATTCCAATGAATATAATAAGCCCAGCTAATCCATTCTTTCATCAGATGTTGGGAATTAACCTGGTGAACCTACGTTGCACTCCCTCAATAGCAAGAATATCAGGAGAATGTTTCCTCTTGTGGGTGAATCCAGAGCAAGAGTCACTTTTTACAAAAGGATTACCATTTAAGACAAAAATACTGCTTAATCTGAGGAATATGGACTTCCTCAAAGGGTGGTAGAAACAGTCTGGATGTTTTGAATGCAAAGGTGGAGGAATACTTGAGGACAATGTTTCCCCTCTACTCTTAAGCTCTGTGCCAAACAGCTGGCACCGGTCTATACAGACATTTTTAACCAGTCTCCACTTATTGTCCCTGTTCCCAAAAAGGCAAGGATTACTTGTCTTAATGACTACAGGCCTGTCTCACTGACCTCTGTAGTCATGAGGACACGCAAAAGGGTTGTGCTGGCCAAGCTGAAAAATATCACAAACCCCCTCTGCAGTTTGCTTATCGGGCCAATAGATCTGTGGATAATGCAGTCAACCTGGGCCTGCACTTCATCCTACAGCATCTAGACCGCCAGGGGACCTTTGCGAGGATCCTGTTTGTTGATTTTAGCTCTGCATTCAACACCATTGTGCCAGAGCTACTACACTCCAAACTTTCCGAGTTGACTGTGCCTGAACCCCTCTGTCGGTGGATCACCAGCTTTCTGACAGACAGGAAGCAGCATGTGAGGCTGGGAAAGCACATCTCCAACCCACAAACGCTCAGCATAGGAGCACCGCAAGGCTGCGTACTCTCTCCTTTCTACACCAATGACTGCACCTCCACAGACGCCTCTGTCAAGCTTCTCAAGATTGCGGACGATACAATCCTGATTGGACTGATTCAGGATGAGGAGGTATCTGCCTACAGACAGGAAGTGTCACAAATGGTGTCCTGGTGCCGTAGCAACAACCTAGAGCTCAATGCTCTTAAGACAGTGGAATTGATTGTGGACTTTAGGCGAGTTCCCCCTCCCCTCAACCCACTCACCATCAACACCACAGTCACATCTGTGGAGTCTTTTAAGTTCCTGGGAACCAGCATCTCCAAGGACCTTAAATGGGGGGCTACCATCGACTCCACAGTCAAAAAGTCACAACAGAGGATGTACTTCCTGCAGCAGCTGAGGAAGCACAATCTGCCACAGGCAATGATGGTCCAATTCTACACGGCCATCGTAGAGTCTGTCCTCACCTTGTTCATCATGGTCTGGTTTGGCTCAGCCACCAAGCACGACACCTGGAGGCTGCAGCGAATCGTCCGATCAGCAGAGAAGGTTATTAGAAACATAGAAATTAGGTGCAGGAGTAGGCCATTCAGCCCTTCGAGCCTGCACCACCATTCAATATGATCATGGCTGATCATCCAACTCAGTATCCCGTACCTGCCTTCTCTCCATACCCTCTGATCCCCTTAGCCACAAGGGCCACATCTACTCCCTCTTAAATATAGCAAATGAACTGGCCTCAACTACCCTCTGTGGCAGAGAGTTCCAGAGATTCACCACTCTGTGTGAAAAAAGTTCTTCTCATCTCGGTTTTAAAGGATTTCCCCCTTATCCTTAAGCTGTGACTCCTTGTCCTGGAATTGTATTGGCTGCAACCTTCCCTCCATTGATGAACTGTACACTACAAGGGCCAGGAAGCGAGCGGGCAAGATCATCTCTGACCCCTCTCACCCTGGCCACAAACTCTTTGAATCACTTCCCTCTGGAAGGCGACTCCAGATTGTCAAAGCTGCCACAGCCAGACATAAAAAGTTTTTATCCATGAGTAGTTGCTCTACTCAACAGCCAAAAAATCTGTAGCCTCCCTTTGGTCTGGCATATTGTTGGTTCACATGGTTGATCAATTGAATTGAATTGAATTGAATACCTTTATTGTCATTCAAACCTTACGGTCTGAACGAAATTTCATGCCTGCAGTCATACATACAATCATACTATAATAAACAACACTAAACACAAATTAACATCCACCACAGTGTATCCTCCAAGCACCTCCTCACTGTGGTGGAGGCAAAAATCTTACGGCTGAAGTCTCTTCCCTCCTCTTCCCCCTCTGTGCTGAGGCGATTCCCCACCGGGCGATGGTACAAACAGTCCCGCGGCTCACCGAACCCCGCAAACGGGCCGGCTCAAACACGGCGGCCCAGGGTGGTCGAAGCTGCCGCCCTCCAGTCCAGCGGACGCAGCCGCTGGCCCGCGGCTGAACCCCGGACTCGGGTCATAGCCGCCAGAACGCCGTCCCAGCCACCGGAGCACCGTTCCAGCCCCGAGCCGGGTCGCCCTCACGTGAGTGCCGTTCCTCCCTCGAACTGGGCCGCTCCGACGGGAGCGCCGTTCCTCCCTCGAGCTGGGCCGCTCCGATGGGAGCGCCACAGCCCCTCACGGGAGAGTCTCAGCCTCTCGCCAGGCCGCCCTCACGGGAGTGTCACAGCCCCTCACGGGAGCGCCGTTTCAGCCCCGAGCCGGGCCGCCCTCACGGGAGCGAGCCCAGGGTGAGTCCTGACTGGCTCTGCCTCCGGAGTCTCGAGGTCGCCAGCTCCGCCATTAGGCCTCAGCGCAGACGGAGGCAGAGAAGGGGGATACGACAAAAAAAGTTGCATGCCCCCGAAGGGAGAGACAGCAAGCTCTGTTTCAACCCCCCCCCCCCCCCCCCCCCACTTGAAAAACCAAAAAACTTAACTAGACAAAACGGAAAAAAAACAACACAAAAAAGTAAAGACAAACGGACTGCAGACGAGCCGCTGCCGTTCACCAATGCCCGCCACTTCCGGATGAATGTTTTATCATTAATGGTGTTTTATCATTAATGTTTTATTATTATTAATGTTTAGTGTTTTCTGTGTCATTCACAACTGTCACTGTATGTCATGTTGTTACTTGTGGGCAGAGCACCAAAGCAAATTCCTTGTATGTGAATACTTGGCCAATAAACTTACTTACTTATATAAGCAGTTTTAAGGTTTTGTCCCACAAAACCCATGGCCAGCTTCTTAGGACCCCAATGTTAAAATTTAGAAAGTACTTGCGCATCTTGCATTTAAGAATCACATTTTGAGTTGCTATTTCCTTCAAAATTGAAACACGTGAAAGTACTTTCAGCTTAAATCGTGCAATACTTCAATTTCTACTTGATAAAGATTGCCTGCAAGTGATAGAAGTTGAAAGGAGAGAAACAGAGGGAAAAGTGAAATGAACCTTCTCAGAATTACAACTAATATGCATGTTTTAAAATAAATCATTGGCACTTTATTTGAGTTAAAAACAATACTTCTCACATAAATAAAAGTAATTACACAATTGAAATTCTTTAAATAAAAAACTAGTTGGCAACACTTAACTAAAAACATTTTAGGTAATTTAAAAAAAAGCCAGCCTTGACTTGTTTAATTATGCACTTCCAATTTGTCCCCTACTTTTAAGTCCCATCGTGTTGCACATTGTCTGGCTAACTTTCTCTGAGCTCCAGGAGCCCTTAAAAGATGAACATATTTCCAATCCACAAATTCCATCGGGAAATAACTTATGTAAACTAATTGCAGCCTTTTTCCACAAAGGGACAAATTTCACATAACTGATTTGCGCAGGTGTAATCCTGTCTTTAGTGAAGCCTGAGCTCTGTAACACAAGTGTTGGTGTACTAAAACCACAAACGCAGCAGATTTAGATCGTGATCCAACATTGCAACGCTTATAGTCTAGGTTTGGACAACCTTGTCAGTATTACAGGGAGAAATATATGACTTCAGTCCCTTTCACTATTCGCTCCTGATCGTGGGAAGGAATAAACACACTTGAAAGTTGCCAGTTCCCTCCATCCCTCCCCAAAAAATCCAATTCATTAAGCTGCTTAAAGTTCTATTGAGCCTATCAGAACCGGAGTATGATCAATGCCTCTCCTGTAAAAAAATATTGTACTTTAAGTGCTTCTGAACAGAAGATGCTCAAAATTGTTGTGAAAAGTTCTTTGAATTAACAGAAGCCAAAATCCTGACCATTCTCATTATATACATTATCCCATCCATTTGCAGGAGTTTCTGAAAGTGAGAGCTTGGAGATTTCCAAAAGAAACATAGCAGCCTATAATAATAATTTTAAACAAGCTACCTGATGCCGTATCAAAGTGCTTTGAGACTATTTTATCCATTAACACAATTTTCTTTTAAATATAATTTAGCAGCCGTGGAGGTGTTGAATTGTAACTATTCACAAATGTTGTGAAGACCCTGATGATTGCTCATCTCAATGCGTAGGACTGGCCGTTTCCAACTCCCTTTGTTTCTGCATTAACCCCTAGAAACAAAAAAAACAATGATTTCAGGCACTAATTGGTAACTTTGGGTCGACTAACATTTGAAATGCAAATCCCTTATCCATTCATTTTTGAATGACTACATTGTCTTTACTCAAAAGCATACAAGCTAAGAGGAAAAATCCAATCTCCCCCCTCAATGATCAAAATTGCAACCACTTCATCTTGTTGCAAATTTGTATTACATCACACCTGTCCTGTTCATGTAGCTTCTCTGTCTCATTCCACACCTTGACCAAGATCGACGACCAAATTAACCCATTAATATAAATTATTAAAAAAAGCTTTATTTTGTTACATTTGTCTTGTTGGTGCATATTAAATTACAATTTCCAACCACCAATGGGCAGCATGAAGCAAAATAAACAAGGACAAGGATTTAACCCTCATGAGTTTGACCTGTACTCACTGGAGTTTGGAAGGATGAGGAGGGCCTCATTGAAATGTACCGAATAGTGAAAGGCCTGGATAGAGTGGATGTGGGGAGGATGTTTCCTCGGTGACCGCCAATCACCCCCCCCCCGGACACTTATTATTTATTTTTTATTCAAATCGTTTGCTATGTCGCTCTTCAAGGGAGATGCTAAATGCATTTCGTTGTCTCTGTACTGTACACTGACAATGACAATTAAAATTGAATCTGAATCTGAATCCACTGGAGGCAGAATCTAGGACTTGAAGTGATAGCCTCAGAATTAAAGGACGTTCCGGCTACGGGAGCCAAGATCGTCCCGTCAACGGAAGGCTCGAGCTCCCCGACCACAGGAGAACAAAGAAGGGAAGGGATTTAATTTTTTTTTTGCCTTCCTTCACAGTGAGGAATGTGGAGGAGTCACTGTAGTGGATGTTTATGTTAAAATGTATTTTATGTGTCATCTTGGTGCTTTTTATTGGTATGACTACAGCAAATCAAATTCTTCATATGTTGCAAAACATACTTGGTTAATAATGTATGCTTATTATGATTAGGAAGAAGATGAGAAGGAATTTCTATATAGTCAGAGGGTGGTGAAACTGGAATTCTTTGCCACAGAAGTCTGTGGAGACCCTCAATGGATATTGTTAAGGCAGAGACAGACAGATTGTTGATTAGTACACGTGTCGGGGATTATGGGGAGAAGGCAGGAAGGAGTATGGTGTTAGGAGAGAGAGAGAGAGAGAGATAGATCAGCCATGATTGAATAGTGGAGCAGACTTGATGGGCCAAATGGCCTAATTCTGATTCTACTATGACTTTTATGAAGGAGATGAGGAAGAATTTCTTTAGTCAGAGGGTGGTGAATTTGTGGAACTAATTAATTGCCACAGAGGTCTGTGGAGGCCAAGGATATTTTTAAGGAAGAGATAGATTCTTGATTAGTACAGGTGTCTGAGAAGTTATGGGAAGAAGGCAGGAGAATGGGGTTGGAGAGAGAGAGAGATAGATCAGCCATGATTGAATGGTGGAGTAGACTTGATGTGCCAAATGGCCTAATTCTGCTGTCTGCTGCCATCCGTTATGACCTTATTATGATTTTTTTTATAAACATTCGGTACTGTTCAACTTCAAGTTCCCTCGTTCTTGGGTGTAGCCAAGGAAACCTGAGAGTGCTTGGAGCCAAGCCTTGGCCCTGATAGTGGTATGTAGAGAGGACAGGGATCAGTGGAGGTGATGTTGGGTGGACTGAAGACACGTGAGGGAGCAACAGGCATATTTCTGACATGTAAATACAGAGTATCAGGACGATGAAGTAACTGAGGGTTGGCAGCAGAGAGAGTGAGCAAGATGGAAGTAGTCAAAAATGCTGGAGAAATTCAGCGGGTGAGGCAGCATCTATGCAGCGAAGGAAAAAGAAGACGTTTCGGGTCAAGAAGCCCATTTCCTTCGTTCCATAGATGCTGCCTCACCCGCTGAGTTTCTCCAGCATTTGTTTACCTTCGATTTTCCAGCATCTGCAGTTCCTTCTTAAACAAGATGGAAGTGGTGCTGAGTTTCTGGTTGCTTCTTATGGTCTATGAATGAGATGCTGGGAAAGTGCACATTTGGGAAAAGCCTTACTTGTCGAAGTTCTGAAAGGCTTTTGAGAATAGCCTGCTGCCGCTCCCGATTTCTCAGCAAGTCAGGGTTGAGAAGAGGATCTCTGGGAAGGTCCACGCTATCGGCTTTACACTGCAAATGATCCATAACGGTAACTGAAAACAAGAGAATGGGAAAGGAAATGAGCAAATACCTAATCAAAGCGGGACGGGGGAGAAACTGGCTTTGGTTGCAACTCCTGGATCTGGTGCAACAGCACCTTTGATTCCATTGAATCCAATTTAGTTTTGTAGTTTGGAGACAAAGCGCAGAAACAGGCCCTTCGGCCCACTAAGTCCGTGCCAACCAGCAATCCCCGTACACTAGTACTACGCTATATACTAGGGACAATTTACAATACGATAGAACTTTATTTGTAGGAAAGACTGCAGATGCTGGTTTCAATCGGAGGTAGACACTAAATGCTGGAGTGACTCAGCGGGACAGGCAGCATCTCTGGAGGGAATGAATGGGTGACGTTTCGGGTCGAGACCGTTCTTCAGACTGATGTCGGGAATGGGTGGGAGAGAGATAGAATGTAGTCGAAGACAGTAAGACTAGTGGGAGAACTGGGAAGGGGGAGGGGATGGAGAGAGAGAACCTTATCCCAGGAGGGAAATTGGTCTGCTAACAGTCATAAAACACGATGCATGAAATTAAAGTGATGAGTAGAAAGGCCAGGATTGGGGAGGGGGGGGGGCAGTCAGTCTCTCACGACAGAAGGGGGAGAAGTTGTAAAGGCTGATCGCCACAGGGAAGAAGGATCTCCTGTGGCGTTCTGTGCTGCATCTTGGTGGAACCAGTCTGTTGCTGAAGGAACTCCTCAGGTTGGCCAGTGTGTCATGAAGGGGGTGAGCTGTATAGTTTGAGGAGCATCCTCCCCCCCCAACACCGCCTCCAGTGAATCTAACTCTGCCCCACGGTGGGATCCAGCCTTCCCGATGAGCTTGTTCATCCCATTGGCGCCTGCAGCCTTCACCCTGCTGCCCCCGCACACAACAGCATAGAAGATGGCACTGGCCACCAGCGATTGATAGAACACCTGCAGCATCTTACTTCAGACATTGAAGGAGTAGAGCCTTGTCAAAAAGTACAGCCGGCTCTGTCCCTTCTTGTACAGGTCCTCAGCAGTCCGGTTTACAGTCCAGGTACACTACAAGCTACTTGTGCTCCCTGGTAAACTGCACATCCACACCCTTGATGGAGACTGGAGTTAAAGTCCACCACTAACTCCTTAGTCTTGTTGGTGTTGAGCTGCAGGTGATTCAGCCCACACCATTCTACAACGCCAATGCCAACACCTCTGTATTCAGCTTCCCTCCCCTCACTGATGCAACCCACAATTACAGTCACAGTGAAAACCTCTGCAGGTGGCAGTAGTCCGAGTTATATCTGAAGTCTGAGGTGTAGATGGTGAACAGGAAGGGAGAGAGGACCGTTCCCCGTGTTGCTCACGACCATGTCCGAGACACAGTTCTGTAGCCTGACATATAGTGGTCGTCCAGTCAAGTAGTTGATGATCCAGGACACCAATGGAGCATCCACCCACAGCTGTGTCAGTTTGCTCCATCACACTGCAGGCTGGATGGTGTTAAATTTACTGAAGTAAAAAAAACATGACTCACACAATGCTTCCCGGCTTATCCAGGTGAGCACAGGAACGATGGAGCAGGTAGACGTCCTCCACCCTCATCTTTGTTTGGTAAGTGAACTGCAGGGGGTCCAGGTAGGGTTTAACCAGGGGTCGCAGGTGAGTGAGCACCAGCCTCTCCATGGACTTCATGATGTACGAGGTCAGCACCACTGGTCTGTAGTCATTGGAGGAGCTGGGGCGCGTCATCTTTGGTCCAGGGAGCAGGCAGGATGTCTTCCACATCACAGGAACACACTCCAGGCTCAGGCTGAAGATATGCTGGAGTACTCCACACAACTGGCCGGCACACGCCTTGAATACCCCAGGGCTGACACCATCGGGACCCGTGGCTTTGCCTGGGCGGAGTTTGCCCAGGCAACACTAATTGACCTACAAACTTATAATAGAATTGAAGATGCAAGAGGCAAGTGCAACTAGTAAATGGTATTTGGATACTTTCAGCAAACAACTAAATATCTTGTACATTGGAGCAGGAAATCCTATCACCGTGGATTCTGATAAACAACCCTTAGCAATCCCAATGTTCAATTGTATTGTATTGTATTCAATTTATAGTCATTATCTCATATTAGAGACAACAAAATTAATTTTCCTTACAGTCAAGTATCAAAATGAAAATAAATAATAAATAAATAAAAACATATTAAAATTTAAAAAAGCACAAACACAGAAGTCCAGGACACAACATAACCACAACACAACACAGTGGCACCAAAGTTGAGGAAGGTACCATAGTCCAGCCAGCCTCCCCTCCGATCTTCCCAGATGTTCACCTGTGGCCGGGGCCTCCCGAGCACCCGCAGTCGCCGCCACGGGCTCAGGCCCTCGCGCCAGGATGATGAGACACCGATGGAGAACATCCTCAGCGGCCCGGAGCTCCAGATCAGCCGCCTCCCACTGGAGTCCTCGGCTCCCAAGTCCGCAGGCCAAGCCGGGCGGAGTCGCAGGACTTCGCGATGTTGATCAGCGCCGCCCGCGTTGGGAGCTCCGCGAGCCACAGCTCCACGATGTCGGTGCAGCAGGCCCAGTACTCCGGGGCACCAAACGGCGATCCCCGGTAAGGCATCGCCCGGCCCGCGATGTTTCCAACGCTGCACCGCTGCAGCTGCTGGACCTCTGGTCGGTCCCGGCAGGAAAGGCCGCACCATTCCAGTAGGTAGGCTGCTGGTGGGGGGGCGAGTATGCGACTCGAATAACAGTTGCATCCTCTCCATGAAGCGACTGAAGGACGGTATCCCCCTTACCGTACCCTCTTCTCCCACATAAAGACATTAAAAAAAATAATAAAAACCGCACTTCAACATAACAAAAAAACAAAAAGATACCAGACTGAAGGTGGAGCAGCTAGCACCAGCGCAACCGGAACAGATGAATTACCCCCCCCCTGCCCTTTGTCTACACAGGAGTCTACAACATTCACATTATGATGAAGGTGCAAAGTAGCCACAGCAGTAATTACAATTTATCATCAAATATATATTGATGTTGGGAAATTACATATTGGTGCTTAGCTGTGTTATAGTTCATGTCCTTGAAAGATTATGTCACTAATCCAACAAGCATTTAAAACTGCAGCAGTTTGAACAGCAAAAGGTTAAATTAGGAAAAGGCCATTCAACTCGGAGGACACAGCAGGGCAGAGCAGCCACGGTTGTATCGAATGGCATTGCTGGCTCAGGTTTGTTTCCTGCTCAATGCAAATAATCCCACAAACCAAATGAAAATCTTCTTAGCTTTCATTTCCATAGCAGCGGTATGTGCCAAAATGACAACCAGAGGTTTAGTTTAGTTTGGAGATACAGCGCGGAACAAGCCTTTCGGCCCACCGAGTCCACAACGACCAGCGATCCCCGCATATTAACACTACCTTACACACACACCAAGGACAATTTACATTTATACCAAGCCAATTAACCTACAAACCTGTGCATCTTTGGAGTGTGGGAGGAAACCAAAGATCCCAGAGAAAACCCATGCAGGTCAAGGGGAGAACGTGCAAACTCCGTACAGACAGCAGCCGTAGTCGGGATGGAACCCGGGACCGGGGTGCTGTAAAGCAGTAACTACTGCTGTGCCACCCGTATAATGTTTAAATTAAAAAAGCTGCATCCATACCAGTAGAACGCTTGTACTGTGGGTCATCTGTAGAAGGCCTTGACATAGGAGCATCAGGATCCAAGTGGTACACCTCATCTGTGCGCACATATGGAAAAAAGTCACTGGCTGCCTCATTGGCAAATGGAGCCCACTGACAGCATTCGCCAGGAGCAGGATTGCCAACTGTCCGTGGCTCCTGCTCCATTTGCAATTGTTTGTTTCTCAGTGATGGAATCGGTGGAGATCTGCACCTGGAAAGAAAATAATCCCATTTCTCATCGTCAATTTTGATCATTTTTACTTCATAAAAATACTTCTGTAAAAATAATATTTAAGAGGGAACTGCAGATGCTGGAAAAATCGAAGGTAGACAAAAATGCTGGAGAAACTCAGCGGGTGAGGCAGCATCTATGGAGAAGGGTCTCGACCCGAAACGTCACCTATTTCCTTCGCTCCATAGATGCTGCCTCACCCGCTGAGTTTCTCCAGCATTTTTGTCTACCCAGAAAGAGTGGGTTAACATTTGATGAGCGTTTGACGGTGCTGGGCCTGTACTTGCTGGAGTTGAGAAGAATGAGGGCGGGGGGACCTCATTGAAACGTATAGAATAGTGAAAAGCTCGGATGGAGCGGTTGTGGAGAGGATGTTTCCACCAGTGGGAGAGTCTAGGACGAGAGGTCATAGCCTCAGAATTAACGGACATTCTTTTAGGGAGTAGATGAAGAGGAATGACTTTAGTCAGAGGGTGATGAATCTGGAATGCGTTGTCACAGACGGCTGTGGAGGCCAAGTCAGTGGATATTTTTAAGGCAGAGACAGATAGATTCTTGATTAGTGTTTAAAAAGGAACTGCAGATGCTGGAATGAAGAATGGTTTTGGCCCGAAATGTTGCCTATTTCCTTCGCTCCATAGATGCTACTGCACCCTCCGAGTTTCTCCAGCACTTTTGTCTAGATTCTTGATTAGTACGGGTGTCAGGGGTTATGGGGAGAAGGCAGGAGAATGGGGTTAGGGTAGAGCCATGATTGAATGGTGTAGATTCGATGGACTAAATGGGCTAATTCTGCTCCTATCACTTAGGAACATGATTACGATTCATTAAAAAAAAATTAAATTCCTGTGTGAATCCATGCTATCCTGCCCTGGAAGAACCAAAGGTTTCCCACCAGCCAATCGGCAACAGAATGGATCAGAAGTTGAAAAGGCTAAAAGATTGAAATTTCTACATTTATAAAAAACGTGTTTGTGGCCACAAAAACCATATCCTCTTCCTAACTGTGCAAGAAAACTAGGCTTCCCTTGCTGCAGAATGCTGTCCTACTGTAAGGTACTGGTGATATCGCCACAGTGGCTAAACCCACCACAAGAATGAGCCCCCTTTTTGTGATACAAGATCAGGTTCATACACAGTTTTACAGCACAAAGGTCGGCCATTTGGTTTCCGCACCAGTGTTCACTTTCCAGTAGCTTTTCCTCCCAAAAGATGTCAAAATCACCTTACCAACGTTGTTCCTTATGTGGATTTCAATCTTCCCCGTGAAAGGAAATTATATGGAAACACAAGTACCTCGCTATATTTATTGGTGAATTATTTTTTGCTTCCTAGTTTTGGACTTGCACAAATGGGAGCAATGTTTTGAAGTTCTTATGCAATGTCAAATCCATGTACTTTTAACACCTCCATCAGGCTCTTCCTTAAGCCCCTCCCCCTGTACTGCCAAGTTCCCAATATTGATTTGCATTTTACCGAAAAATAAGAAAAAGTCTGATGTTAAACACAAAATGCTGGAGTAACTCAGCGGGTCAGGCAGCATCTGTGGAGAACATGGATAGGTGACGTTTCAGATAGTGCTGGAGTAACTCAGCGGGTCAGGCAGCATCTGTGGAGAACATGGATAGGTGACGTTTCACAGAGTGCTGGAGTAACTCAGCGGGTCAGGCAGCATCTGTGAAGAACATGGATAGGTGACGTTTCACAGAGTGCAGGAGTAACTCAGCGGGTCAGGCAGCATCTGTGGAGAACATGGATAGGTGACGTTTCACAGAGTGCTGGAGTAACTCAGCGGGTCAGGCAGCATCTGTGAAGAACATGGATAGGTGACGTTTCACAGAGTGCAGGAGTAACTCAGCGGGTCAGGCAGCATCTGTGGAGAACATGGATAGGTGACGTTTCGAGCTGGGACTTTCTTGAGACGGATGATTCAGTAGCTGGCTCACTGCTTTCCCTCTGACACATTTGGTCAATGGTTCCTGCTCTCCCTTCGAACTTGCCTGGTTTTAGACAATAGACAATAGGTGAAGGAGTAGGCCATTCGGCCCTTCGAGCCAGCACTGCCATTCAATGGGATCATGGCTGATCACCCCCAATCAGTACCCCGTTCCTGCCTTCTCCCATATCCCCTGACTCCGCTATCTTTAAGAGCCCTATCTAGCTCTCTCTTGAAAGCATCCAGAGAACCCGCCTCCATCGTCCTCCGAGGCAGAGAATTCCACAGACTCACCACTGTGAGAAAAAGTGTTTCCTCGTCTCCGTTCTAAATGGCTTACCCCTTATTCTTAAACTTTATGCCCCATGCCCTCTTGAAACTGACTAGGTACACTGGAAAGAATGTACTACTAAAATAATAAATTAAATAGGATTGGATTATTCAATAGTGCTGGACTGAAAGATATTCTAGAGTCCGGGGCAAGATGGATTAACAGATATACTAGGCTACCGACCTGTAATCTTTGTCAACGGGTAGTTTGTGATTGGAGGTGTTCCTTTTCATCGGGACTTCCTGTAAATAAGTTATTTTCAAATTAGTAATTGCTCATTTTAAAAGTTACAAACATTCAGATGAATAAAACTGAGAGGACTTTAACATTTAAAAAATCCCATTGGAAAACATTAAAAAACTATTATGATTAGAAGATAACATTGAACACACTTGCAAGTGAAACATTAGAGTTAATAATCGGTTTAGCAACAGTGAATACAAGCAGCAAAGGCAACAAGCACTGAGTAGGTCAGGCAGCAGCTGCTACTGTCGGAAGAAGAATATTCTTGTCTTTTGTTTGACTTCAGATTTCCAGCAACTACACTTTTGTTCAATTTTCATTACCAGTCTTATGAGCAGCTGCAATCAAAGAACATCCTTATGAGACAAAACCACTGCAATCTTCCTACCTAAGAAGACTGATTCAATCAGTCTGCTTGCAGGTAGGATGTGGAGGCCTTGAAGTGCCTGCAGAAGAGGTTCACCATGATGTGGCGGAAGGAGCTGGTTTACATCGAAGATAGACACAAAATGCTGGAATAACTCAGTGGGATAGGCAGTAATGGACAGAAGGAATGGGTGACGATTTGGGTCGAGACCCTTCTTCAGTTTCAAGAAGACTGTCCCGCTGAGTTACTCCAGTATTTTTAGTCTACATTCACCATGATGTCACCTGGATTAGGGAGTATTAGCTTCAAGGAAAGGATGGACAAACCCAAGTTTATAAAATTATGAGGCATAGGTGGAAATGTCATACACTAGAGTGTATACCTTGAAGGTGAGAGGAAGAATGTTTAAAAGAGATACACAAGGCCATTTTTTTAAAACGGTGTGGTAGGAACACACTGCTGGGAGCATGGTGGAAGCAGGCACAATAGCGATGTTTAAGCAGCATCAACTATCCAGGGAACTGAGGCGTGTGGATCATGGGCAAGTAGATGGGATTAGTTTAATCTGGCAATCCTGGTCAGCACATACATTGTGGGCCAAAGGGCACATTCCTATGCTATACACAAACAAGCCCTATGTTCTGTTCTATCGCGACTATGATTCCACTGGAATTGAAGTAATGCTATTACTTCTGAATATTGAAAATCAAGGACAAGGGAAGGAGGAAGTGGGGTGATGGGGTGACAGTGACCATTCCAATCCCCTTCAAGGTCAATGAGGGGGGGGGCAAAGATGGGTCTTGGGTAGAGGGAGACGAGGAGAACAAAAAAAGGGAGCTCAAAATCCAATGGAAAATTTAAACTTAACATGAAAATGGCATGCAGCGTTCATCCCAAGAATGTATTTGTTTGCATAAAGGTGCTGCTTGACGTGGTGAATGTACAAAGGCCTTTAAAATCATGAGAAGAGGTTCTTTGATTTAAAAAAAAAAAAAATCCAATTTCAACATAAAAATGATGTAGTTTAATCATTAAGGGTGAGCAAATCTCAGTGCTTCCCCACCATTACTTGGTATTGGGCCTATACAGAGTAGAAAGGTGAGTCCATACCTTCCTCACAGCCAATGGCCTTTGCTTGTCCAGGGGCTGGGGGCATGTGGCCAGTTGTAGTTTTGCCTGTAGAGCTGGCACCACTGGTGAGGACAGGCGCTCGGATGACTGCTCCTTTGTGGCTGGCTTTTTCTTCGGCCTTTGATCCGGAACGTTCTTTTCCAACAGTTGCAACAGCTCCATCTGCCTCTTCATTCTCTTCTCCTCCCTCTCCACTTGCATAACTCTCGGGTACCGCAGTGAAGCAGGCACATACCTCTTATTTGTTATGTTTGTATTCCATTCAGGCCGTCTCTCATTCTTTCCTTTCTTCATTCTTGCAAACTGATTGTATAAATCATCATTTTGTAAATAATTTTCTTTTCCAGTTACCGGTGCCTTTTCAGCTGGCTTGGACTTCTTTTTGGCGTACATGTTGTTGGATTCATTGTGTTCAGCAGCTGCATTTGATGTAGTGGATACCTGACCACGGTCTCGAATGTGTGTGTTGTACATAGTACGTTGTGCTTTTCCATTTATCTCAAAGTCCTCTTAAAAAAAAAAGGTTGAACTGATTGATTGATTGCAAGATACAGCATGGAAACAAGCTCTTCAGCCAACGCCAACTATTGTTCAGCTGTTCACACTCATTCTGTTCCACACCCAGTCACTACAAACCAGGGGCAATTTTGCTCAAATTTAGCTATTTTAATTCCAAGAGAAGCTTTGATTCAATGGAATTTTCGATCAACACAATAATTTAATGTATAATTCAGCAAGTTATTTAATAAAAGATGAAAAGTAAACCTTTTAAACAATTGATGCGCTGGATGAGTAAGTTATTGCATACAATACCGTTTATTGTCATTTGAACCTCAAATGAAGTTCAAACAAAATTTGGTTTCAACAAGAAAACAAACAAGACACAACACAATTTACACAAACATCCATCACAGTGAATCTCCTCACTGTGATGGAAGGCAAAGTCTTGTCTCTCCCCTGCACTCCCCATTTTTCTCCCAATGTCAAGGTCAAAGCCCCCGGCGGGCGATGGTAAGTCCCGTGGCCATTAAGGCCACGCCGGGCGATGCAAGACCACGCTCCGGGCATCAATGGTTGAGTACTTGTGTCAAGGGTTACGGGGAGAAGGCAAGAGAATGGGGTTGAGAGGGAAAGATCGATCAGCCATGAGCCAATGGCAGACAGAAACTTTGGGCCAAATGGCCTTATTCTGCTCCTAGGACTTATAAAGTGATTGGTTATTCTCAAGAATTCACAATTTCTACAGCCTTGCACTTTTGTCTGGCACGTGGACAAACTTTGGCCCATAGCAGAGCCCGCAGCTGCTGGCCTCACTATGCTGGAGACCTAGGCTGACCTTGGGTGCAGTTTGCACGCTCTTGCATAACCACATAGACCTCCCCCCGCTGCTCCGGTTTCCCTCCACATCCCTATGACAGGTTAATTGCCAGTGTAAGTTGCCCCCCTAGTGAGTTGTAGAATCTCATGAACGTAGTCAAGGTGGGGTTATTGATAATATGGAAAAAATAAAACATGCTATTAAGAGATATTAATAGAAAATTAGTGGAAATGGTGGTCATTTGTTGGTGTGGACTCGATGGGCTGAAGGGCCCATTTCATGCTAGCTTTTGCTAGGTGTATAACGAGCAATGTACAGATTAATAGCCCTGTCCCACTGTACGATGTTCATTCAAGAGTTCTCCCGAGTTTGCCCTGATTCGAACTCGGAGATTTATGGTAATGGCCACTCGTAGTTACTCGGGGCTCTCGTGGACATTTTTCAACATGTTGAAAAATCTTCACGAGTCTTCCTGAGCTTACCGCGTTTCCCCGAGTACAAGCCGTTATCGTTATGAGCCGCTAAAAGACGTCCCCGAGCTCCGACGTACCCACTATGTACATTCTACATGCTTCCACGAGTTTGTTTTTTTATAAACTCGGGAGAGCTCTGGAATGAAGTTGTACAGTGGGACAGGGCTTTCATTGTTGTTCTCGGTATTTGCCACAGCCTTATGTTTTTCAGTTTGGTTTAGAGATACAGCGTAGAAACAGGCCTTTCATCCCACCAAGTCTACACCGACCAGTGATCCTCACACATTAATGCTACCCTACACACACTAGGGACAATTTACACTTACACCAAGCCAGTTAACCTACAAACCTGTACATCTTTTGAGTGTGGGAGGAAACCGAAGATCTCAGAGAAAACCCATACGGTCACGGGGAGGACGTACAAACTCCGTACAGACAGCACCCGTAGTCGGGATCGAACCAGGATCTCCGGCGCTGCAAGTCAGCAACTCTACCACTGCGCCACCGTGCCGGCCCTTTTTTGTTGTTGCAAAAAAATGAAAAGACAAAGACAATGTTAAGATGGACAATGTGACGGCTTTGCTTTTGCAGAATATACTAACCAGTCTGAATACCCCTGTCTTTTCTTGGAGACTCCTCCTCCAGCGGGTCTAGTCCCAGCTCCTCGTCAACTGTTTCATAAACAAGATCATTATATATTTCACAGGTGCCCATCTCATGTGTTGTACCTACGGGTACAAAATAAAACGCTGTTACACAAAGGGGGAAATAATGGAAACTATATGGTAAATAGTTTAGTATCGCACGAGCAAGCACAGAGTGAAGTCTGGCAAATAGCTACTACTTGCCTTCCACACTCTTCTGCAAATTTGAAATGTCATGTCCTTTGCGCACCAAGTCT
Organism: Leucoraja erinaceus; assembly: GCF_028641065.1. NCBI lineage: Eukaryota > Metazoa > Chordata > Chondrichthyes > Rajiformes > Rajidae > Leucoraja > Leucoraja erinaceus. The sequence continues at coordinate 2,355,774 of NC_073392.1, read as the reverse complement.
TTAATGCGCTGTTCCTGCTTCTGCCTCTTTGCTTCCTCTTGTGCCTTCTGCACGGCTTCATAAAGCCTATTGGTGTTTTGGGTTTGCAGCTCCTAAAATATCAAAGACACCAGAGAGACTCACTAATGATATTCTCTGTATAAAATCACGAGAGGAATAGATCGGGCAGATGCACAGAGTCTCTTGCCCAGAGTTGGACCAGAGGACAGTTTAAGGTGAAGGGGAAAAGATTTGATAGGAATCTGAGGGGTAACTTTTTCTCACAAAGGGAACAATCAGCCATGGGAGGCAGCTGAGGCTGGGACTATCCCAACATTTAAGAAACAGTTAGACAGGTGCATGGATAGGACAGGTTTGGAGGGATATGGACCAAATGCAGGCTGGTGGGACTAGTGTAACTGGTGTGGGCAAGTTGGGCCGAAGGGCCCGCTTCCACACTATATTTCTTGTCCTGTTTTAGTTAGTTAATTTGAGTTATTAGATTGTGTATGTGTGGGGGGAGTGGGAGAAACTTGTTTTAGTCTCTTCCTTCAGGGGGGGGGGGGGGGGGGGGGGGGGGGGGGCGACTCTTCTTGTCGTATCCCCCATTTCTGTCTCCGTCTATGCTGAGGCCTAATAGCGAAGCTGGCGGCCTCCAACTGGGACCGACCTCGAGGCTCCGGAGGCAGAGCCAGCCAGGACTTACCAGCGCGAGGCTGGCCGACTTCGGGGCTGAGGCGGCGGCGGCCGACTCGGGGCTGAGGCTGCGTTCCGGCATTCGGCCCGACTCGGAGCTGAGGCGGCGTTCCGGCTTTCGGCAGCAGCCCGACTCGGCGCTGAGACGGCGTTCCGGCAGCGGCCCGACTCGGGGCTGAGGCTGCGTTCTGGCGTTCGGCCCGACTCAATGCTAAGGCCGCGTTCCGGTTTTTGGCAGCGGCCCGACTCGGAGCTGAGGCGGCGTTCCGGCTTTCGGCATCGGCCCGACTCGGGGCTGAGACGGCTTTCCGGCAGCAGCCCGACTCGGGGCTGAGACGGCGTTCCGGCTTTCGGCATCGGCCCGACTCGGGGCTGAGACGGCATTCCGGCTTTCGGCAGCGGCCCGACTCGGGGCTGAGACGGCATTCCGGCATTCAGCAGCGGCCCGACTCGGGGCTGAGACGGCATTCCGGCATTCAGCAGCGGCCCGACTCGGGGCTGAGACGGCGTTCCGGCTTTCGGCAGCGGCCCGACTCGGCGCTGAGACGGCGTTCCGGCTTTCGGCATCGGCCCGACTCGGGGCTGAGACGGCGTTCCGGCTTTCGGCAGCGGCCCGACTTCGGAGGTTCGGCTGCGGGCCAATGGGCGACATCGTCGGGAGCTCGTAGGTCACAGGTTGGTTCCGGAGCTCCCGCAACAACAACTTTGTCCGCTGGACTGGAGGGTGGCAGCTTCGGCAGCTTAGACCACCCTGGGCCGCGGAGTTTGAACCGGCCCGTTCGTGGAGCACGGTTGAGCCGTGGGACTTACTTACCATCACGTGGTGGGGTCACTACATCAGAGGCCTGGATTGCCTCAGCGCAGAGGGAGAGCAAGGAGGGAAGAGACAAAGACTTTAAGACTTCTGCCTTCCATCACAGTGAGGAGGTGTCTGGTGAACTCACTGTGGTGGATGTTAAATTTGTGTTTATTGTGTATTTTGTCATTTTATTATATGTATGACTGCAAGGCAACAAAAATTTGTTCAGACCGAAAGGTCTGAATGACAATAAAGGATACTTTGACTTTGACTCCAGTAACAAAAGCAAAGTACCGCAAACGTTGGAAATTTGAATTTAAAAATACTGAAATTTCAGGTCAAGTGAAAATAATGAAAAAGATGGAAGGCAATCAAATTGAAACAGTAACACAGCTGCTCCTCTAAAGGTGCTGCCTGCCATTTGCTTTAATTTTGTAGAAATTGCATAAAATTGATGTAGATATGATGGGTATATGGAATGAGGTGGGGGGGGGGGGTAAATGGAACGAGCTGCCAGAGGTGGTCGTTAAGGCAGGTACTATAACAGCATTTAAAAGACACTTGGATAGCTACGTGCCTAGGAAAGGATTAGATGGATTTGAGCCAAATGCAGACAAGTAGAATTAGCTTAGATGGGGCACCTTGGCGACATGGACGAGATGGGCCAAAGGGTCTGTTTTCATGCTGTTTGACCATGAGATGTGGGCAGTTTAATTGGAATGTTAACCAAGTCTTGAAAAACATTGTAAATAAACTACGGAAAATAAGGTAACCATGATCAGTTACAAATTTCACATTGATCATTGGATGTGATTTGGACTTGAATATGGAAAAACAAACTCATGCAAGGCTGACAACACAAAAAGACTATAATGGGCCTGTCCCACTTAGGCGATTTTTTTCGACGACTGAACCCCCCTACGACAATGTCCAGGACAATGTCTACAACAACCTACCACTTAGTCGACATCAAGCTACGGCAAGCTATCGACAACTGGCGACCCATTAGGACGTCCACCTACAACCACACCTATGACAACCTACGTCCACCCGAGACAAGCTAGGACAAGGTACGACCCTGTTGGTGACAACCGAAGACAACTTGAGACAATTCAGTCGTTGGTACCTGTCGCCGGCTGACGTAGATAGTCGGCCAATGGAATTCACGGGTCAGCACCGGCGACAACCTACGTCATCCTACAGCACCTTAATCAGGAGGTCAAGCTATGCTCATTAGCGTCAAGTCCACTGTCGCCAAAAGGTTTTGAACATTTCAAGATCCAGCGGCGACCAGAAAAACGCTACGATTCTTGAGGTGACTGAGGTGACGACTCATGACCATACAGGCGACCACGTGGCGATAGCCTAGTCGCCTAAAAAATCGCGCAAGTGGGACAGGCCCCATAAGAACATTCATGGCAATGTGAACGTGTGAATGGGCATTTTATCCTTGATGTTTCACAATTGGGGAATCAAGGTGCAAGGTCCACACAACTTTGGTGCTGTAGCAAGCATCCTGTTCGGTAACATCACGATCCGGTTTGGCAACAGCTCTGCCCAGGACAGGAAGGCTCTGCAGAGAGTAGTGCGTTCAGCCGAACGCACTATGGGAACTACACTCCCCCCACCTCCCCTTGCAGGACCTATACACCAGGAGGTGCAGATACAGAGCCAGCAAGATCATGAAGGACCCGACCCCTACCACCCCAGCTATGGACTGTTCCAGCTGCTACGGTCAGGCAAGCGCCTCCGCTGTCACGCTGCGAAAAGGTGAGGATGAGACGGAGTTTCTTCCCACAGGCCGTCAGGACTGTAAACTCTTATCTCACCAGGGACTAATTTAATGTTGTGTTGTGTCTTTTTATTTTTCTAAAATGTAAATACTGGTTCTGTTATGTTCAGTTTTGTTGTTTTTGCACAATCCGCAGGCATTGCCACTTTCATTTCACTGTACATCCTGTATGTGCATGTGACAAATAAAGTTGACTGACTTCATTTATTCATTCATGCCTCTGTGATTTACATTTTTTTTAGCTCGTCCCTGAACTCTCCTCAGTGCCCATCTGCTGCAGCCATGAGAGAGTGCGCTGCATTGGGTAATGCTCAAAGGCGTCTCTAGTCAGCGTGCTCCGCTACCTAATAAATGCATGGAGTTTCTTTCAGATATTATATATACAACAAATGCTTTCATTCTTTATACACAATTCTTTAATGTTTCAACAGCTATTACGCCAGCAAAGTCCCTTTCAATCGAAGGCTGGATTTTTCATTTCAGGACCTCAAACCTCTTCACAATTAGTGAATTATTTTGGAAGTTCAGTCACCATTATTTAGTTTTAGTTTCAGAAAAATACTTCAGCCACTTTGGATATGCAAGATGCCTGAAAAGAATAACTCACTAATGTGTTCAGGTAGTGTGGCTTATAAGAGAGAATAATAGATCTCCCTCCACAAAAAAAGAAATGACACCTTAAATCTGCACTTCAACCAAAGGATGGCACACCGCTCTCTCTGAGTATTGCCGATCTAGATTTTGTACCCATGTTATAGAATGAGGTATCAATCCATGACCGTGTCATGTGAGCTAAATACTATAAACTACTACCATGTTAAGTGAAGAAGCATGGGATTTGAGATAAAGATATCATGATCAGAGGCATTAACCGATCAATTTATCCACAGAATAAAAGACAGGTAGAATGAATTCAATCATTTCTCAAGTGAAAATTCCTTCAATAACATTTAACAAAGTGGTGAAAAATACCTACTTCCTTTCCCCGTTGTGTTCGAGTTTCCACCTCGTACTGTTCTCTCAACTTTTCCCGCTCTTTTGCCAGCCGCTGTTCCTCTTTTTGTTCTTCTTTTCGTTTGTTATCCTCTTCCAGCTGTCTCAGTCTCCGCTTCGCCTCCACCTGCTGGGCTATGGCCTTCTACAGCACCCAGTGTCAGAAACATAACCCATTGTGAGAGACATTGTGGTCACCCCAAGACACACACAAAGTATTCTTCTTATTATTCTGTGGAATTCTTTGCCACAGACGGCTGTGGAGGCCAAGTCAGTGGATATTTTTAAGGCAGAGACAGATAGATTCTTGATTAGTACGGGTGTCAGAAGTTATGGGGAGAAGGCAGGAGAACGGGATTAGGAGGAAGAGATAGTTTAAGAAGAAACTGCAGATGCTGAAAAATCGAAGGTAGACAAAAATGCTGGAGAAACTTGGCGGGTGAGGCAGCATCAATGGAGCGAAGGAAACAGGCAATGTTTCGGGTCGATTGAATGGTGGAGTTTACTTGATGGGCCAAATGGCCAAATTCTACTCCTATTTGGGCCAAATGGCCAAATTCTACTCCTATCTACTCCTGGAGTATGGTGTACAATTTTGGTCGCCCAATTATAGGAAGGATGTCAACAAAATAGAGAGAGTACAGAGGAGATTTACTAGAATGTTGCCTGGGTTTCAACTACTAAGTTACAGAGATAGGTTGAATAAGTTAGGTCTTTATTCTCTGGAGCACAGAAGGTTAAGGGGGGACCTGATAGAGGTCTTTAAAATGATGAGAGGGATAGACAGAGTTGATGTGGACAAGCTTTTCCCTTTGAGAATAGGGAAGATTCAAACAAGAGGACATGATTTCAGAATTAAGGGACAGAAGTTTAGGGGTAATATGAGGGGGAACTTCTTTACGCAGAGAGTGGTAGCGGTGTGGAATGAGCTCCCAGTGGAAGTGGTGGAGGCAGGTTCGTTGGTATCATTTAAAAATAAATTGGATAGGCATATGGATGAGAAGGGAATGGAGGGTTATGGTATGAGTGCAGGCAGGTGGGACTAAGGGGAAAAAAATTTGTTCGGCATGGACTTGTAGGGCCGAGATGGCCTGTTTCCGTGCTGTAATTGTTATATGGTTATATGTTATATGGTTATTTCTTATGACTTTACTATCACTATGAAGAGTATTTAAAAAAAAATTACATAAAGCAATCGCAGAAGACATTTTACTATACAAATGTCTAATTCCAAGAGATATTACTCTACAATGCAATGCAGCACAGGAGAGATCAAAACAGTCACATATTTTGACAATAGAAAATAATTTACTAACAAATTATGCCCTAAACCTTTGGTCAATTTAAATCCCAAATAATGGAGGTTTTACAATTTATAAAGTAGTTACTTGATGCTCTTGTTGTTTTTGTCGTCGCAAATCTCTTTCCTCGATTTCTGCGGGGTCCAACAAGGCGGTCATAGATCGCAGGAAGCTGAAAGGCAACAGAAAAATGCAAACATATTATTCTTCTTAAAAAAATAATTTTAAGAATGAGAGAAATAACAACGCTCTTATGAATGAATGCATCACGATTGTTGATTAATCATAGAACATCTTATTTTTGATTGGAATAATTAATGAGTAAAATTCCAATAATCTACTCTGATGATTCAGTAGTGTTTCTCGTGCTTCCTGATGGGGCTGTACGAGCTAATTCAAGAGTTCTACCGAGTTTAAAAAAAAATCAAACTCGTGGTAAGCACACAGAATGTACGGTGCGGGTACGTCGGAGCTCGGGACGTCTCTTAGCGGCTCGTAACGCTAACGGCAGGTACTTGGGAAACGCGGTAAGTTCGTGAAGATTTTTCAACATGTTGAAAAATGTCCACGAGAGCCCCGAGTACCTACGAGCGGCCATTACCGTAATTCTCCAAGCTCGAATCGGGGGAAACTCGGGAGAACTCTTGAATTAGCTCGTTCAGTGGAACAGGCCCTTTACTCTCCCTAACGTTTTTCTTTTCAGCATTCCCTCTCGGCAAACTGCAGCTAATAGTCTGAAGAAGGGGCTATTCCGAAACTACCTAAAATTTTCCCAGGGAGCTCCAGACCCCAAAATGTTACTCCAGTCGTTGTCATCTTCCCTGTTTCCACTCAGGAATTTCCAATAACAACGGCAAATTCATAATACTAAAAATAGGTGAAGGAGGCCAGTGTGCTGGGTTATTAATTCAGAATCAACATTAAATAGTCTGAGAAATCTGGTCTGGCACCAAAAAAGTCCCAAGGACATTCAAATCAGTTTCAATACAAGTAAATAGAATAACTATAATTGCAAGAGATAGCTCCATTATGCTAAAGATGTGTTGAAGCTTCCACGCAGATTATTTTAATATTGGGTTGGGATGGTTGGATAGAGTGGATACACTTTCGATCAATATTTGGACAATATTTTAGGAAAAGGTCAATGTCAAAAGGAAGCTTCATTTAAAATACAGCCTCAGTTTGGAAATGTGAAACCCTTTGTCTGGGAAAAATTATAGAAATTATCCAAATCAGGAGTAGGACATAATTGCCCTCGAGACTGCTGAGAAGAGATTCACTAGAATGTGCAGGCTGACCTCCAAACTCAGTATCCCATCAACAACATTTTACAATCGACCTGAGAGCAGCCACGGCCATGAACGCCTACAAGACTAAAGGAACTAGCCAGTCCTGATACCCCTCGTGGTTAGGCTTCACATACCTCGACCACACAATGCTATAGTGTCATCTCCCAGTAACAGGAATATCAGTACACTTTTTGGAAGTTTTGTATTCAATAATTTATGGTGACAAAAATATTTGCAGCACCTGTTGAAAGTTAATTGAGGGAGCAGTGAAGATTCTTAATGCCAAAGTGAAGAGGCTGTAGGTGGGAGTTATGAGACAAAGCTGGGAATCCTCTTGGAATTACAGAGCATCTTCACACAAGGGCAGAGTTCCACCTCTCGGCATACAGCAGTAATACAAATAATATTCACACTACTTAAAATTACCCAATAGCTCCAGCCCAAAATGGAATAGTCGTTTTCAGGATTTTACACTCAGGAATTTCCAATAACAAAGGCAAATTCATAGAAACATAGAAAATAGGTGCAGGAGGCCACCATTCAGCCCTTTGAGCCAGCACCGCCATTCATTGTGATCATGGCTGATCGTCCCCTATCAATAACTCGTGCCTGCCTTCTCCCCATATCCCTTGACTCCACTAGCCCCTAGAGCACTATCTAACTCTCTCTTAAATCCATCCAGTGATTTGGCCTCCACTGCCCTATGTGGCAGGGGATTCCATAAATTCACAACTCTCTGGGAGAAAAAGTTTTTTCTCACCTCAGTCTTAAATTACCTCCCCTTTATTAGAAACATAGAAACATTCGGCCCTTCGAGCCTGCACCGCCATTCAATATGATCATGGCTGATCATCCAACTCAGTATCCCATCCCTGCCTGCTCTCCATACCCCCTGATCCCTTTAGCCACATCTAACTCCCTCTTAAATATAGCCAATGAACTGGCCTCAACTACCTTCTGTGGCAGAGACTGTATTCTAAGACTGTGGCCCCTGGTTCTGGACTCGCCCAACATAGGGAACATTTTTCCTGCATCTAGCTTGTCCAGTCCATTTATAATTTTATATGTTTCTATAAGATCCCCCTCATCCTTCTAAACTCCAGTGAATACAAGCCTAGCCTTTTCAATCTTTCCTCATATGACAGTCCCGCCATCCCAGGGATCAATCTCGTGAACCTACGCTGCACTGCCTCAATCACAAGGATGTCTTTCCTCAAATTAAGAGACCAAAACTGTACACGATACTCCAGATGTGGTCTCACCAGAGCCCTATACAACTGCAGAAGAACCTCTCTACTCCTATATTGAAATCCTCTTGTTATGAAGGCCAACATTCCATTAGCTTTCTTCACTGCCTGCTGTACCTGCACGCCAACTTTCAGTGACCGGTGTACAAGGACACCCAGGTCTCGCTGTACCTCCCCCTTACCCAACCTAACCCGGTTGAGATAATAATCTGCCCCCTTGTTTTTGCCGCCAAAGTGGATAACCTCGCACATAATTCTTCTTATGCATACCCAACAGGATTCAAACAAGAACTAAAAACGTAGCTGTGCTAATATTTCATTTGGCTTACAGATACAGCGTAGAAACAGGCCCTTCGGCCCACCCAGTCTGCGCTGACCTGCGATCACTCCATACGCTAACACTATCCTACACCCTATGGAAAATTTTACTTTAAAAAAAAAAAAAAAAAAAATCTAATTAACTCTACAGATCTGCCGTCTTTGGAATTTGGAAGAAACCAGAGCACCCGGAGAAAACCCACACGGTCACAGGGAGAACGTACAAACTCTGTAGAGACAGCACCTGTAGTCAGGATCGAACTCCGGTCTCTGGCGTTGTGAGGCACCAAGTCTAACGCAGCGCCACCGTGCCCGCCCTTTATCTATATATATATATCTATATATATATATCTATCTATCTATATTTGTTTTCTGAGTATATTGATGTGTTTTTGACATTATGTACCTAACAGTGAAGTGTAGATGCTCAGTTAGCACTGTCCCTTTTGCCCCCAGAGGGACTGGGGATTGGAACACACTACCGAGTGGTGGAGGCAGATACCATAGTGGCATTTAAGGCTTTTAGACAGGCACAAGGACATGCAGAGTCAGAGTGATACAGCGTTGAAACAGGCCCTTCGGCCCAACTTGTCCCAGCTACACTAGTCCCACCTGCATTGAGGGAGTTGGATCACATGCAAGCAGAGGTTAGGTTAACCTGACATTATGGGCAAAGGGACCGTTCCTGTGCTGTACTGTTTTATGTAGTCATTTGTTCTGTCTATTGTCTACAAAAATACATTTTAAATGAATTTTAATCTGAAGAAGGGTCTCGACCCAAAACATCACCCATCTCTTTGCTGCATAGATGCTGTCTCACCCGCTGAGTTTCTCCAGCATTTTTGTCTACCTTCGATTGTTCCAGCATTTACAGTTCCTTAAACATTTAAAATTACAGATGGCCTCTGAACAAAAGTGAAACCTGCACAGAAATAGTTGTGATATTTAAAATGGGACACAGTGATAGAAGTCCTAAATCTTGCTCACACTTCTCTCATACACATGAACTAATTTGATTCAAAGTAAATGATGTGGAATGCAGTTAGGTAAGTGTGTTAAATGAAAGTTACCACTACTAGCCTTTGCAGGAAAACCCATAGCTAAATCTAACCTTGACTTTTGTGCGTTGGACAGATCACATGGAGTGTCACCATTCATCAACGCTGCATCGTCTCCAGCAGAACCACTATGTTGAATGGGTAGAGGAGAGGCCTGGGCAGGAAGCAGCTGCAGCACATTGGCTTGGCCGTCCCCTGATGCGGCTGACTTTTCCAGTATTGATCCAAGGATATTTACAGAGACTGGGGACGGCTGGGGAAGTTTCCTTTGGTAAGAGTCAAAGTGCATGGCCCATCTGCTGTGATCATCACCCTAATAAAACAGAAATAGAATGGCTGATGGTGGAAAACAAAGGAGAAGTTTTAATCAATTTCATAAGGACTGAATGGGAAAGCTGGACAATCCAAGTAATAGAGTGATACAGTGTGGAAACAGGCCCTTCGGCCCAACTCGCCCACACCGGCCAACATGTCCCACTTGCCTGCGCTTGGTCCATATCCCTCCAAACCTGCCCTATCCATGTCTAACTGTTTCTTAAATGATGGGATAGTCCCAGCCTCAACTACTTCCTCTGGCAGCTTGTTCCATACACCCACCACCCTTTGTGTGAAAAAGTTACCCCTTAGATTCCTATTAAATCTTTTCCCCTTCTCCTTGAACCTATGTCCTCTGGTCCCATATTCCCCTACTCTGGCCAAAAGACTCTGTGCATCTACCCGACCTATTCCTCTCATGATTTTGTATACCTCTATGTCCTTTGTGCTCCAGTGTTCATAATTACACATTATGTGGATCCCCTCCTGTATACAAAGTGCTGGAGTAACTCAGCAGGTCAGGCAGCAACTCTGCCTGATGATGTATGTATGTATGTATGACCTGTACTCCAGTACTTTGTATCTATCCACCCATCACCTGCCAGGCTTCATACTGCCCCCACCTCTCTTTTCCTGCTTTCCTCCCCTCACTAGTCAGTCTGAGAAAGGTTGTCTGTCCATTCCCCTTCCACAGATGCTGTCTAACCTGCTCAGTTGTTCCAGCACTGGTATTTTGCGAGAAGAATTGCAATATTGTCTCTCAAAATGTATTGAAATCTCTGATAGCGCTAAATAAAATTAAAATGTTGAAATATGTTGCACACATATCAAGGACAATGTGATGCATCTCTAACTGCAAAATTATCCCACAACATTGGTTTGGTAAAGTTGTTGACACTTCAACAGGAGTGAGAAGAAGAGAACTTCATAAGTGCTTTCTGCACTTCTACATGTCTAGTAGATGGCCTCTATTTAAGCAAGAAAAAACAGATTTTGGCGCTTTGTCAGGTTCACAATACAACACATCAGGAATCAAACATTGATGGACAGAATGTGCCCAGGTACATATTCTACTATTAAAAACTACCTCTGAATATTCTAACTTTTCCTTCAGCCTCCTGTTTTGGTCCGCCTCCCTTTGTTTATCAAGTTCTAGCAGCCACTTTTTTTGCTGGTCACGTTTGATTGCACTGAGAAGATGGTCGCGTGGGGCATAATCCTGCCGGGATAACAGAAGCACTTCAGAATTACACTCTTTCTCACAGGCTTAATTAAAGCAAATCATGGATAATGTCATATTGCTTTTTTTTGTTTTACTGAATTGTGTCAAACAAGCAAATCTAAATTATTTTAAATGGTGTGAAACGCGGTCACTTTGATCAGCCTGTAAACCCTTCCACAACGCACTACCATTCCCCAAGGGAAGTGTGAAAATATGAATAACCGTGCATTTAATCAAAATTATGATATAAACAAGTTACCTACTGCCCCAAATGTAAACGTTTTCCCACTTAATTCCTTCCCAATAGTATTGTGTCACTCATGGTTAGAATTCCTCGGGGGCAGGTACCAATTTTTCCTATTTCATTATTATTTTTGGTGAAAGAGAGGTAGAAATTATACTCTTACCCCAAGGACAAAGACTGAACGAATGGCAGCAGGCAGATCTGACAAACTAAAACTTGAAGCTTTTCCAATGAGAGCGTCCGGAGCAACATCTGTATTTGGGGCATTTGTCACAGTGGGGGCGGTGCTGATCACTCGACCATCAGCGTGAGGACCAGTTGCAGCTGGTGAACTCGCTGGGGACTAAGGGAAGACAACAATAGGTATATTACAGTCTTCTAATGCACAGCAGCACTTTCCGTACAACATATTAGAAAGGTTATACTATTGTTGGCTGTACTAAAAGAAAATAAATCATTCCTTGCAGATTTGAGAGAAATAAGCAGGGGAAAACAGCACAGGCCTTTGGCCCATCAAATCCACACTGGCCATTTTACACTTATCCTATTGACGATTTTGAACTAGAGTTTTACATCGCTACAACATTTCCGCATGGCAATTGTTTAGATGCTAATCTAAGTTTCAATGCATCAGGAGGATATATTTCCGCTAAGTAGTATTGCATTATTGCTACAACCAATTAATATCATGCCATCATGTGTGTTGGAGTATATGGATTCAGCAATTCACTTGAAATTCATGACATTGTCAAATCATTATAAACTACCAAATAGATCTGTGAAAAATATGTATAGAAAGTATTCTCTTGAAACTATAGTGCAAAAGTAAAGGGTAGATTTTGCCTTCTCACATTTAATGACTGCACACCTGTACATGGTACTAACACCATCATCAAGTATGCAGATGATACAACGGTGATTGGCCTCATCAGCAACAACGATGAGTTGGCCTACAGGGAGGAGGTCCAGCACTTAGCAGCATGGTGCGCTGACAACAACCTGGCCCTTAACTCCAAGAAGCTCATTGTAGACTTCAGGAAGTCCAGAGGCGGCACGCACACCCCCATCCACATTAACGGGACGGAGGTGGAACGTGTTTCTAGCTTCAGGTTCCTGGGAATCAACATCTCCGATGACCTCTCTTGGACCCACAATACCTCTACTCTGATCAAGAAGGCTCATCAGCGTCTCTTCTTCCTGAGGAGACTGAAGAAGGTCCATCTGTCTCCTCAGATCCTGGTGAACTTCTACCGCTGCACCATCGAGAGCATCCTTACCAACAGCATCACAGTATGGTATGGCAACTGCTCTGTCTTCGACCGGAAGGCATTGCAGAGGCTGGTGAAAATTGCCCAACGCATCACCGGTTCCTCGCTCCCCTCCATTGAGTCTGTCCAAAGCAAGCGTTGTCTGCGGAGGGCGCTCAGCATCGCCAAGGACTGCTCTCACCCCAACCATGGACTGTTTACCCTCCTACCATCCGGGAGGCGCTACAGGTCTCTCCGTTGCCGAACCAGCAGGTCGAGGAACAGCTTCTTCCCGGCGGCTGTCACTCTACTCAACAACGTACCTCGGTGACTGCCAATCACCACCCCCCCCCGGACACTTATTATTATTTATTCAAATCATGTGCTATGTCGCTCTTCCAGGGAGATGCTAAATGCATTTCGTTGTCTCTGTACTGTACACTGACAATGACAATTAAAATTGAATCTGAATCTGAATCTTAAGGATTCTTGCCTTTATGTTCACAGACACACACATTGTACAGTCTTGTTATTATTCAAGAGTCAAGAGTGTTTTATTGTCATATGTCACATTTTCCAGCACCTGCAGTTCCTTCTTAAACATAGAGAAACAAATAAGAGTTTAAAAAGCTTTTAGATATGCAGAGAATGGAGGGATATGGACCACGTGCAGGCACAGAAAATCAGTTTAACTTGCATGGAGTCCTGCACCATCATTTTAGGCTGAAGGGCCTGCTCTTGTGATGTACTGTTCTATGTTTAAAGGAGCAACACCATGCAGAAAAGGAGGGGGGGGGTGGGGAGAGAGAAAACATTTATACAATTATTGATCCTTACCTTTCCTTTAAAGTTTTCAAGTATTTTCTTTGTGTTGGATCGCACAGGTGCCCCTGCATCTCGCTTTCCCCATGGATTCCATTCCGAAAATTCTGAAACTTCATTATTTTTCTGTAGTTGTTTCTTTAAAGCCACCTGTTCATCTAGATTTACACCAACCAAACGTATTGTTAATTATATAAGCCAGACAGTATTATTGATCCCAAAAATCAAATCATAGCAAAGTTTTAATGCCATTTAAAAAATATTTTTTAATGTTTTTGCTCGAGTGGAAACTCGGAAAAGTCAAATTAGTGAAGAGCAGACGTGTGGTTTAACTGCAGTTGGATCGAAAGCAGACATTCAATAGCTTTTGTTGCATGCTTTCGAGTCTTTCTGCTGACTGGATAGCATGCAACAAAATCTTTTCACTGTACCTCGGTACACGTGACAAACTAAACTGAACTGTAGCTCATATTATGCAGTGGAAGACAAAAAAAGGACTACTCTGTTAACAAAAATAAGACAATTTGCAAAGAAAAACATATCATAGAATCTAACATTTTCTTCAAATATCAAATCCCTTGTCATAAGTGGTGAAATTTAGAAATTTATCATCAAGTACCTAATTCCTTTTTCCACTGGATTCTTTTGGCTTCCTTATGAGCACTGTTTTGGGTTTATAATGTGAGCTCGTGTGGAGCAGCTGTTCTTTTGAATTTTCTCTTTCTCCCAAGTTTCCGAAAAGACCATCTTTCGTTTGAATGGCGCTGCTCAAAGGCGCCCTGTTCATAAAGAAGGGATATTTGTCTTACTTTGTTTTAATAAAAGATTTGATTTTAATTTTAAAGTGAAGGAGATATAGCCTTGCAGACCAAGGTCATTGTCTAACATACTATTTGACCAGTTTTAGATAATCACAGGAAGCCATGCCACTTGTTTGGTTGCAATGACCACCAAACAAATTCAAGCACTGGACTTGCATACAGAGAAAATATACCCAAAAAGATACAAAGTGCTGCAGGAACTCAGCAGGTCAGGCAGCATCTCTGGAGAACATAGATTGGTGACATATCGGGACCCTTCCTCAATATTTCAGTATTTTCCAATCTATCTTCGTAACGGAAAGACCCCTCCATTAGAAACATCGGTATGAATTTCCTCTGCACGTTTCCTCTGCCTCTTTCGTTTCACCGAGCAATCCCATCCCTCCTCTAGTGTGGCAACCAGAAATGCACACAATGTATCAGGTGTTGCCTAACCAACATTTTGTCAAGCTGTACCAAGATCGCCTTGTTTTATTTTACACGCTTTGCTGTGGCTAATTCAGACCAACACCAGTCTACATGCCTGCCTGTGCTGCCACCTTCTGGTAGCTTTAGATTAGTACACCAAAGTCCTCTTGTTTCACAGTACTTACCAAAGATTATAGAGGAGCTCCTCTATAATCTTTGGTACTTCCTATGGTCCCACCCATATTTTACCCCCAACTCCCTCCTCCCCCCACACAAAAAAAACATCACCTTACACTTTCAGGATGAAATTTAATTTGCCATTGTGCTGCCTATCTTATCAACTGGTCAGTATCATCCTGAAGCCTCAGGCTACCATCTTCACCATCAAACTCAATATATTGAGTTACTCTTCCAAAAAACACTAATTAGTCAAACAAAATCTCCCTCAAACAAATCCATGATGACTCTGCCTGCCTTTCCAAATGTAGAATAATCTGACACTGCAAATTTTCTTTTCAATCATATCTTTCAACTAAATTCCCAAAAACTGATATTGGACTAGAGGTTTTGGTATATTCTTCTGAGATTCTTTGCACAAACAAGTCCTTCCATCACTGGTTTTCTTTTATAGTACATGTATTTTATTCTGGATGTAACCTCAATTGTAAAAGCTGTCCAATTACTCTCTTTACCCAATTCAGATCGAGCGTTTGCAGCCCAAAGCATTAACATTATTGCTCTGTACACAGATGTTGCTTGACCTGCTGAGTGTTTCCTGCATTTTCTGCTTTGTCACCAAGCGCTTCCTGACCAGAGTGGTATGAGCTGCTGCGGTATACATCAACTGGGCCACTTTGCACTGCAGTTGGGATAATGACATTGAAACTTGGATCTGCTGTGTAAAAAAAGACAATCTTTTTGATCGGTTTCAGATACCTACTTATTACCAGTGTTTTCAGTTTGTACAATGTTTGCTTGTGCAACAACTACTCCAGATGTCTGGGATGCCCGTGAATCCCGGCATGAACTATTGCCCCGTGTGGCCTTGTTATTGTTGCAGCCAACTTCATTCTGCGAGGTTGGGTTTTCCCCCTTCAGCTCCTCATCTGTTGCTTGTGTTTCTTTAGCTCCTTTACCTGTTGAAAAATAAAAATACATTTCTTCAAATGTTCTTGCTGTTGTAAACGGATCCTATTGTAGGTTCACAATTTGATCAAGATCCAACATCGATATTTAACTCCTGTACCGATTTACAGCGCTACTTTCAACGTGTTTGGTAGAGGAAACGTCCCAAGCATGAGGATTCCTCGACATGCCCTTGTCATAATATAGCAATCATTCACACAGCAATAGTACTACGTTTATGCAAAATGTTTGATGACTAAACAAGAATAAGAATAAATTACAATTGAGCAGTCAACATGTACAATAACTGAGGAAAATAATTATCTTAGGAATTTGCCCCAAAACCTATGGACAATAACCTGCAATATCAATGATTTTACACAGCTCAGAAGCAGGCCATTCAGCCCACCACATTGATGTCAACCTTTTTTGCCCATTCAAACTAATGCCACTTGTCCACATTAGGTGAGTATCCTTCTATGCCTTGTCTAGTCTGAATGATTGGATTGGATTCTGTCACCTTTTCTGGAACCCTGGTACAGCTATTCCCTTATCCCTGCTGTCACTTTCTCTACAACTTAAAACTTCCTTATTTTAATCTCATATTTGAAGAAGGCTTTGACCTGAAACATTACTTGTTTCGTTTTCCACAGATGCCACCTGATCTATTGAGTGTTTCTAACAATTTCTGTTTTCAATCAAAGGTCTGATGTTGTTCACAAAGCAAATGAAGAAATGCAAATCATAGTCATAGAGTTATACAGCGTGGAAACAGGCCCTTCGGCCCAATTTGCCCACACCGGCCAACATGTCCCAGCTACACTGGACCCACCTGCCCGCATTTGGCCCAAATCCCTCCCAACCTGTCCTATCCATATACCTGTCTAACTGCTTCTTAAATGTTGGGATAGTATCTGCTTCAACTTCCTCCTCTGGCAGCTTGTTCCATACATCCACCACCCTTTGTGTGAAAATGTTTGAAGATGTGACAGACCAAATTAGAAAACTGCTGGGTGAATAAGGACATCATCACAACACCTACCTGGCTTTGTACTTTTGTCCCTTTCCTGCTTTTGGTTGGAAGATTTGTTAGCTTGGCCTACAGATGCCAAAATCTGTTGAAGTTGCTCCTGGGTCAGACATACCAAATTCTCTCTTAATTCATCAGATGTGATTTGTTGTTTCTTTGGTGGCTGTTGCTTCGTTATGCCAAGTTTCTTCACGGAAGTTTTAATTCCAGGTTGTCCATTTTTGGAAATTGTTTCACAATTGCGTTTAGTTTTGTCGTCTGCCTTTTTTTCTGTGACGAGTTCTGTACTTTCTCCTTTCCCAGGGGCCACACTAGTGTTGGTTACAATAGGTTTCAACAAAGGCTTCTCATTCTTGGAATTGTTCTCATGAGGTGAAGCCACTTGTAAAATTTGTTTCGATTTCAGTGGATGGATTATCCTGTTCTTGTACTTCATCTGTCAGTGAATGAAGTATTACAAGGAACAACATGATTGAACGTTCAAAGGTTAAATTTTAAATTCTCTTGTGAGCCAAAGATGTATAGATGTGGCACCTCAGAATGAAAATCACTTCAATAATATGCAGTTAAATAAAGTCCAATATTTTATTTGTTTCAATCTTGGTTCCATTTAACCAATTTGTCTCTTTATCCAACCCGCTCCACCAGTCAAGATTTTAAATATTTGTATGTGCTATTTCCACAATATTCCATGTTAATGTATTCAACCCAATCCTCCCGTATAATGACTTTGCCCGGCTCTCTGTTTAGATACCTGTATCTATAACATCTTCCTCGATTAACCATGGCATTATTCCTTCATAATTCCTTCATTTCAATTCAGTCATTGACCGAGACATACTGCACGGAAACAGGCTGCTCGGCCCAACTTGTCCATGGCCACCATCTAAGCTGGTCCAATTTGCCCACATTTGACCCATATCTCTCTAAACTTTTCCTAACTACCTGTCCAAATGACTTTTAAATGTTATTGTACCTGTCTCATTACTTGTGGCAAAAACACTCAATACCCACCACCCTCTATGTGAAAAGGTTGCCTCCGGGTTCTTATTAAATCATCCCCATCTAACTTTAAATTCAGGCCCTATGGTTGTTGATTCCCCTACCCTGGAAAAAAAACTATGGCATTCACTCTATCTATTCCTCTTGCGATTCCAACACCTCTACAAGATTCCCCCCTCCGCCTCTTCCACTCCAAGGAATAAAGTCCTAGTCAGTGAAACATTTCTTTTCAAATAAAAATAAACTCTCCTTGCTTCAGTTTCGAGCTCCTGACTAAAAGTGGGATAACATAGAACTAGTGAGAACAGGTGATCAATGGTCAGCATTAATTCGATGAGTGGGCTGATGGGCCTGTTTCAATTAATCAATCAATCCTCCCAACATCAGGAGATACAAACTAAATGTTTGCCTTATAAGGGAGAAGGAGTACACATTTTTATGGACCTACTTTAACTTGAGGCTACTTTAACTTGAGGCTAGGGATAGGCAGCAACAAGACAAGTTGGGGGGTGAACATGAACACAGTTAAAATTCATTCACAACCAGAACCAGTGTGAATGGGTGATGGATAGTCAGCGTGGACTCAGTGGGATGAAGGACCTTTGCCCCAAGCTGTATCAGTGGGCTGATGAGCTTATTTCCATGTGTATCTCTAAACTAGAAGAGGCCTTGTTTGATCATGGAAAGGGAAAGGATGCATCAGAATGTAGAAATGGCAGGGGATTTTTTTCCCACCAATATACATACAAATAAGGAAAGTAGGACCACTTACCTTCTTAGTTTCTTTTGATGAAACATCTGTAATAAGATTTAACCAAGAAAAAAAATATTTTAGATTAAATACACATTACTAAAACTTACTATTCTTCACTGGGTTACATGACATGGAAATATTTTTGTATTTTCATAGAGGAAGATCAAAATATAATACAATGACCCTATTTCAGCCAATAAAATATAGCGTCAATGCATCCAAAATAGTGACGACGAATGAATTGTAAACACTTAAAAACAACGACTAAATTTAACACTTACCATAAGGTGCTAAAATTAACTTAGGCTTTCCATTCAAAAGCTGTGTTTCAAGTTTCAAACCATCCCTACAAGCAAGCATAAATTGTTAGTATGCATCTCAGAAATCTGTTGGATCAAAACTGGCATTCTTGTTTGAAGTCCTTATTGAGTATAATCTCTGCACTTTTTTTTATATACTGAGCTAATATCTAGTACAAATGGCTCAAATACAACTTGTTAGTTTTTACTAGCAAACATGTAACATGTTTAATATGTATATCTTCTATCCCTCTAGTTATGCTCTACATCTATCATTTAAACAGAGAATAGTTAACTACAGAGTGTTGCTCTTGTTTGCAGAACAACTTGGGAAGAACATCGATTTTCTGTCCCTTCCTTTTCTTACAATGAACATGGAATTCCTCAAGCAAACCAAAGGTATTAAGATCAGTAGGAAAGAACTGCACATGCTGGTTTAAAATCGAAGGTAGACACAAAATGCTGGAGTAACTCAGCGGGACAGGCAGCATCTCTGGACAGAAGGAATGGGTGACGTTTCGGGTCGAGACCCTTCTTCGTCTGAACCCTGACCATAACCTTCGTCTGAGGAAGGGACTCGACCCGGAATGTCACCCATTCCTTCTCTCCAAAGATGCTGCCTGTCATGCTAAGTTACTCCAGCATTTTGTCTACCTGCTATTAAGGTCAGAAATGATTGATTTCACTAATCAGGTGGTGGTGACGAAAACAAGCATCCCAGAACGAAACTTTGGTTCTTCATTCTCCAGTACTCAATCTTAAAATCATCACAGCATTCTACTTATCAGGATTGAAACATTTCTAAACAAACAACAAATCCTTGAGCAGCCTTTAACCATTGTTTCACTGCTACATTGCTGTTTAAAAACTCCTATAAAAATGTTCATAAATATTACCGCAAATGTGCGATTATTTATGTGTAGGAAGGAACTGCAGATGGTGGTTTAAACCGAAGATAGACACAAAATGCTGGAGTAACTCAGCGGGACAGGCAACATCTATGGTGGGAAGGAATGGGTGACGTTTTGGGTCGAGACCCTTCTTCGTCTGAACCCTAACCCTCTTCTGAAGAAGGGTCTGGACTCGAAACATCACCCATATCTTCTCTCCAGAGATGTTGCTTGTCCCGCTGAGTTACTCCAGCATTTTGTGCCGACCGTAGACTTGATGGGCCGAATGGCCTAATCCGACTCCTATTCCTTATAACTGTGCTCTAAACTTTTGTTTTGTTTGGATTGGGTCCCACTAGAGTGGAAATGCGCCAGTCGATTACGTTACTAGCCAATTTCATTAGCCTTGAAATTTACAACTCAGTTTATATATACACATTAAATTTATATATATAAAGGCATTAGTTTTTTTTTCTTCACTGAATCTGCTAACTGGTTAACCCATTCTTTTGGCTTCATTTATGGTAAGAGAAAAAAACCTTTAATATGCACTTCAATAGTAAACTCATTACCTCGAGTTATGCTTTCCATTTTACTTCATACTCTAAACTTCAACTAGCATGATTTGATTCAATAGCAAGGTAGACAAAAATACTGGAGAAACTCAGCGGGTGAGGCAGCATCTATGGAGCGAAGGAAATAAGCAACGTTTCTTCAGATTCAATAGCAAAGCAGGTTTTGAGTGGTCCATCCCTGCTCCTAATGTTCGCAAAACACAAAGAGCACAACCTTCCAGAATCCAGTAGACGTTTTACAGTATGACCATTTTCTCAACCAGAATACAAAGCCCTGCAAAAATAGTCCAGGTAAAACATGTCAAAGAAAAGCATAGTGCAATCCATCCGCATGGCCGTGCCTCTGTGTCACTGTCCAGTAATCCTATTACAGGATTTAAAAACAGAGCCTTCAGCACAAATGCACAACATGAAGGAAGTGTTCTGAATGATATTTGAAGGGCTTCCCCTCAATGGTGTTACAGAATAACACGATATTCAACAACATTAACTCTATTTGAAGAGCAAAGAACTTCAGAAACTAATCAATGCACCCAAAAACACTAACAAACTTGTATTTATCTCTCCAGATATGGAACCATGCTGGCAAGGAATCTGAATCTCACAAAGTAACAACTGTTTTTCTAAAATAAAACACAAAGTGCTGCAGGACCCGCCGAGTTGACTTATTGGGTCAGGATCTTTCTTCAGACCAATACCTCAGAACTTTCCTCAGTCCCAACTGGAAACGTTGTGTGTCCATTCCCACCCCAGATGCTGCCTGACCTACTGAGTTACTCCTGTACTTATTTTGCTCAGGATTCCAGCATCCGTTTTTCAAAAGTAGTTCATTAGCATGTGAAATCATTCATTCACTGCAAGAAGTAACAATCCAGTACAATGTGTGTGATTTAATACAATAATTCAATTTCTAAAGACCAACACATAATACACAGATGGTAGAGCCGTTGCCTCCCAGCCCCAGAGAACCTAGTTTGATCTTGACCTCGGGTGCTGCAATGGACAATAGGTGCAGGAGTAGGCCATTCGGCCCTTCGAGCCAGCAACGCCATTCAATGTGATCATGGTTGATCATCCACAATCATAACCCAATTCCTGTCTTCTCCCCATAACCACTGGCTCCGCTATCTTTAAGAGCCCTATCTAGCTCGTTCTTGAAAGTATCCAGGGAACCGGCCTCCACTGCCCTCTGAGGCAGAGAATTCCACAGACTCACAACTCTGTGTGAAAAAGTGTTTCCTCATCTCCGTTCTAAATGGCTTACTCCTTATTCTTAAACTGTGACCCCTGGTTCTGGACTCTGCCTGTGCAGAGTTTGTATGTTTTTCCCGTGGCCACGTGGATTTCCTCTGGGTGCCTCAATTTTTCCCCCAAGGGTTTGTAGTTTGATTTGTTCCTGGTGTGTAGGGAGCAGACGAGAAAATGGGATGACAAAACTAGTGTGAAGGGTGATCAATAGTCGGCATGGATTTGGTGGGTTGAAGAGCCTGTTCCCATATTGTATCTTTCAATCAATTCAATCAAAACAATTGCCAATAAGATCACAAGCAACTGCAGATGTTGGTATATAAAATATTTGAAGTATGAAGAAGGGCATTGACCCAAAAAGTCACCCATTCATGTTCTCCAGAGATGCTGCTGACTCACTGAGTTTCTCCAGCACTTAACATGATTGTAAAGTTTGCATACATGATAGTCACGTATAGTCTTTCAGTTGACTGGCTAACACACGACAAAGCACTTTTCAGTTTACCTTGGTACATGAAACTAAACACCGTGTCTGTTTTTGCCACTGTGGCTCCTCACTCTGGCCACTGCAAATGATTGTATTTGTGTCCTTCTTCAGTTGTTTTATAAACCAGCCTTTGCAGTTGCTTGTATTCGTACTTATTGGCAGTTATTTCGATTGAATTGATCTAAATATACAGCAGTCTTTTAGCCTGCAGAAAAGTCCCAGCCCGAAATGTCACATTCTGTGTCTATCTTTGATACAAACCAGCATCGGCAGTTCCTTCAGACACATTGTGTTTGTGTAGTCTGTGGAATCATCTGCCTCGGGTGGAGGCATATTCTCTGGATGCTTTCAAGAGTTAGATAGGGCTCTTAGAAATAACGGGGATATGGGGAGAAGGCAGGAACGGGGCACTGATTGGGGATGATCAGCCATGATCATATTGAATGGCGGTGCTGGCTCGAATGGCCGAATGGCCTACTCCTGTGTCTATTGTATAGTGTCATCTGATCTGTTTGGACAGCGTGTGAAATGAAGCTTTCCACTGTAGCTCGCTACACGGGGCAATAATAATAAACCCGAACCACCACTCAGGCTCCTCACCGAGCTCCCCGCCGGGACAGCAGCACCACCTTGTGCGCCACCAAACATAGATGAGGTTATTAAGAAGGAACTGCAGATGCTGGAACATCGAAGGCAGACACAAATACTGGAGAAACTCAGCGGGTGCAGCAGCATCTATGGAGCGAAGGAAATAGGCAACGTTTCGGGGTGAATCCCTTGGGAAATAGGCAACGTTTCGGGGCCGAATCCCTTGGGAAATAGGCAACGTTTCGGGGTGAATCCCTTGGGAAATAGGCAACGTTTCGGGGTGAATCCCTTGGGAAATAGGCAACGTTTCGGGGTGAATCCCTTGGGAAATAGGCAACGTTTCGGGGTGAATCCCTTGGGAAATAGGCAACGTTTCGGGGTGAATCCCTTGGGAAATAGGCAACGTTTCGGGGCGTTTCGGGGCCGAAACCCAAGGGATTCGGCCAGAAACGTTGCCTATTTCCTTCGCTCCATAGATGCTGCCGCAGCCGCTGAGTTTCTCCAACATTTTTGTCCACCATAGACACGGAGGTGAAGCAAAGTTGACAACTTACCCCAGGTTCATTGCCCGCCGCTGGCCGGAGCCACTGTGAGAGCAGGGGGGAGGGGAGCTGAGCCGCGGTGAGAACACGGGGGTTGTCGGGGACTTCACAGCTCCAGGCTGGGTGGTTGGGTGAGTACATTGCCCCTCCGCTGGCCGGCCGCCACTGCCAGGTGAGACGCAGCCAATCTTTGGTAAGTACTGGGGAGAGGGGAGCTGAGTACCCGCTGGCTGTGGGGTGTGGGGGGGGGGTAGAGTAGAGTACACGGGAGAGCTGGGCTGGACCTCCACCCGCCGCCGCCGCCGCTGTAAGTACGGGGAGAGTCAGGGGAGAGGCGAGCTCGGTAGAGTAGAGTACAAGGGCCGCTGGGCCTCCACCTCCAGCCGCTGTAACTACTGGGGAGAGTAATGTAGAGTACACGCTACTGGGCTGGGGGGGAGTGTAGTGTAAAAGTACACGGGACCGCTGGGGGGGAAGAGTAGAGTGCAGGTGGGCCTGGGCCTCCCACCCGCCGCTGTAAGTACGGGGACAGGGGCTGGGCGGGGGGGGGGGGGGGGGGAGGATTAGTGTAGAGTACAGTACCCGCTGGGCCTCCACCCGCCGCTGTAAGTACTGCCCGCCCGCTGCCAGGGGGGAGTAGATTAGTGTAGACGCTGTACCTCCAGTACTACGGGGCCTGGGCCTCCACCTCCACTGTAAGTACTGGGGAGAGTATACGGAGCGGGGGGGAGAGTAGTGTACAGTACAGTACACGGGACCGCTGGGCGGGAGGGGAGTGTAGAGTACAGTACACGGGGGGCCGCTGGGCGGGGGGGAGACTAGAGTAGAGTACAGTACAGTACACGGGGCCTGGGCCTCCACCTCCACCCGCCGCTGTAAGTACTGTGGAGAGTAGTGTACAGTACACGGGGCCTGGGCCTCCACCCGCCGCCGTCGTCGTCCCCGTCACAAACCGCCCAGCATCCCCCGTTGCTGGCCGCCTAACAAGCCCGCCTCCCATTGGTCCGCGCGCTGCCCCGCCAACCCGCAGCGCGCTTACTGCCGTGTCCCGGCCCGGGACGTCGCCATGGAGACGGGGAGAGAGTCCCTGTGGAGGCAAAGAATAATGTGTTCAAGAAGGAACTGCAGATGCTGGAGAATAGAAGGTAGATATAAGTGCTGGAGAAACTCAGCGGGTGCAGCAGTATCTATGGAGCGAAGGAAATAGGCGACGTTTCGGGCCGAAACCCTTCTTCAAACTGATGGGAGGTGGGGGTGGGGGGAGAAGGAAGGAAAAGGGGATAGGAGGGTAGGAGGAGACAGCTAGAGGGTTAAGGAAGGGGAGGAGACAGCAAGGGCTAGCACAATTGGGAGAATTCAATGTTCATGCCATCCGGACGCAAGGTCCCCAGGCGGAATATGAGGTGCTGTTCCTCCAATTTCCGCTGTTGCTCACTCTGGCAATGGAGGAGACCCAGGACAGAGAGATCGGATTGGGAATGGGAGGGGGAGTTGAAGTGCTGAGCCACTGGGAGGTCAGGTTGGTTATTGCGGACTGAGCGGAGGTGTTCGGCGAAACGATCGCCCAACCTGCGCTTAGTCTCCCCGATGTAAATCAGCTGACACCTAGAGCAGAGGATGCAGTAGATGAGGTTGGAGGAGATGCAGGTGAACCTTTGTCGCACCTGGAACGAATAATAAAGGCAAAGAATAATCCTTGGCGAAGGAAATACGGCACATCTTGGTGCACAATACGTAACAGCATGCCACAACCTGAGAGACGGTGAATGACCAACATGCACATATGTACGAACACACTAATCGACATTAACTGACACTAAGAAATTAATATTGAATTGCTAAACTTGCTATTGTGTTGTACTGCTTTTACAACTGCAAGATCGTGCAGCATCAATAAAGGGCTATAGGTGTACAAAAATGCTGGAGAAACTCAGCGGGTGCAGCAGCATCTATGGAGCGAAGGAAATAGGCAACGTTTCGGCCCGAAACGTTACCTATTTCCCAAGGGATTCGGCCCCGAAACGTTACCTATTTCCCAAGGGATTCGGCCCCGAATCGTTGCCTATTTCCCAAGGGATTCGGCCCCGAAACGTTGCCTATTTCCCAAGGGATTCGGCCCCGAAACGTTGCCTGTTTCCCCAAGGGATTCGGCCCCGAAACGTTGCCCCAAGGGATTCGGCCCCGAAACGTTGCCTATTTCCTTCGCTCCACAGATGCTGCTGCACCCGCTGAGTTTCTCCAGCACTTTTGTGTACCTTCGATCTTCCAGCATCTGCAGTTCCTTCTTGAACACAAGGGCTATAGGTGTATTGTGAGTATTATGTACAGGGACATATCTATCCATGCACTGTAGACTTGTATTTATACATGCATTTTAAACATGTATGTCATGTTTTATACTTTGGAAATATAACAATGTATTTTTTATCATGCCAATAAAGTTTTTTAATTGAAATTGAAAAGATACTGAGCAAAGATACTAACTCCTCTATTATATTTGATAGAGTCACTGGGGAGAGAGAGAGACTGTGGAGACAGGGAGAGAGAAAGAGAGATGGAGAAATAGTCAAGAGCGTTTGTTGGCACTGGGCCTGTATTCGCTGGAGTTTTGAAGAATGAAGAGGGACCTCATTGAAACATACAGAATAGTGAAAGGCTTGGATAGAGTGGATGTGGAGAGGATGTTTCCACTCGTGGCCACAGCCTCAGAATTAAAGGATGTTCTTTTAGGAAGGAGATGAGGAGGAATTTCTTTAGGCAGGGGGTGGTGAATCTGTGGAATTCTTTGTCATAGAAGGCTGTGGAGGCCAAGTCAGTGGTTATATTTAAGGCAGAGATAGATAGATTCTTGATTAGTGTGGGTGTCAGAGGTTAGGGGAAGAAGGCGGGAGAATAGGGTTAGGATGGATAGATAGATCAGCCATGGTTGAATGGCAGAGTAGACTTGATGGACCGAATGGCCTAATTCTATTCCTGACACTTATGATCTTCAGAGACGAGGAGAGAGAGACACACAAACACACACACACACATTCACACACTGTGAAGAGATAATTGCTCTGGAGACAGTCGCTAAGGACAGTTGCCGTGAAGACAGGCAGTCACCATGGAGGCAGAGACAGTCATTACGGGGACAAAGATAGTCGCTGTGGAGACAGTCAGAGGAACAGTCACAATGGGGACAGGGAGCCGCCATGGAGACAGTAGCTAAGGAGAGAGGGAGACTGACGCTATGAAGACAGGCAGTCCACATGGAGACAGATTGTCATCATGGGATGGAGACAGTTGCCATGGAGAATAAGAGTGAGAGAGAGAGAGAGAGAGAGTCGCCATGGAGACAGTGGCTAAGGAGAGCGAGGGGCACACAGTCAGAATGGAGACAGGCAGTCGCCATGGAGATGGAGACAGTCATTGTGGGGATGGAGACGGAGAGAGACAGTCGAATGGAGACTGAAAGAGAGATGGTTACTATGGGGACACAGAGGGAGAAGAAAAAGTTGTCCGGGTCAATGAGACAACCAAATTTGGACAAGCCAGGAAACCCATGTAAGTTGCAGAGAAAGATGGAGACTGAGGTAATGTCTGTGGATAACGTTGTTGACCAATGTTGTCCAGATGGAATATAGAGCAGTGTTCTGTTGGTGCTCCATCTTTGGGTAACTGTGAAGCCATCTCTGCCTCCTTGAGGAGCTTCCAATCCAAGACACTTGGTGTTTGTGATGACATTGCTCCTAAATCTCATTCATCAAACCATTTCAACTTTAAGAAAATGTGAAAGGCCAGTAATTAACAAAAGTCATTAGGGTTAAGGCATAGATTCATACAGCACGTAACATGCTGACCAAGATGCTCTAATCCCATCTACATTTGACCCATAACCCTCTTTAGACAAAGCTCTTAAAGATAGCGGAGTCAGGGGGTATGGTGAGTAGGCAGGAACGGGGTACTGATTGTGGATGATCAGTCATGATCATAGTGAATGGCGGTGCAGGCTCGCAGGGCCGAATGGCCTACTCCTGCACCTATTGCCTACTGTAAACCTCCCATAACCATACCTGTACAAATGTCCAAACATCTGGATCAATTGGCTAGAGGATTATATTTTAAAATTAAAATCTTCATTTGAAATACCATAATTTAAAGTACATTTCATGCTTGTGTACACCATGTTCTCTTTCCCATTAAGTGAGATAGAACCTCAAAAGCACCACCACCTCTTTGCCTCTATTTGGTTTGTGGCAATGAACCACAAACCCTTTAGACAGATGTATGGTAAATTAGTATTCTTTTGATAAATCCCAAGCAATGATTTAACCTGTTATTACTGTACGTCGACTCACAGGAAGAACTGATCACATAATATTCACTTCCAAGGCCAATACTATATTAACCTCCAAGCATTACACTACAACTATAGTTATATAGTTATATTACATCTCTGCTCAATTCTCAGTGACGTTCAGCTTGCTGTGCTTAGCATTCCATGGATAATGGACTGGGAAATAATCATAGACAGCAGTACATGGAATTGACTGCATAGACACTAGAATACATTTTGTGTAAGAAGGAACTGCAGATGCTGGTTTAAACCAAAGATAGACACAAAAAGTTGCAGCATCTCAGCGGGACAGGCAGCATCACTGGAGAGAAGGAATGGGTGACGTTTCGGGTCGAGATCCTTCTTCAGACCCGAAACATCGCCCATTCCTTCCCTCCAGAGATGCTGCCTGAGATACTCCAGCTTTTTGTGCCTATCTGCAGAATAGATTCTATCTGATGTTAATTTTTATATTACTGTTCACCAAGATGACTGATGTCAACACGTATTTAAAAAAATAGCATTCAACCTAATTGGTTTTAGTAATAATAGTGCGTTGGTGATCTATGCTTCAAAATGAAACATGCATTCTGAAGCAAATTATTTTTGTATGTACATGGATTTATGCACGTTTTAGCACATTTGCTTCAAGATTGAAGCTTTGTGTGCTTGACAATGCAGCTCTTCAGCTGCATATGTAATAGGTAACCTTCTAGCTTTCTGATCTCATGAAAAAAAACTGACAGTAAGTGGATTACCTGACATGTAAATTATGGAGACCACCAACTATGATAGAAATTGGAGATAGACCCAGAATGCTGGAGTAACCCAGCGGGACAGACAGCATCTCTGGAGAGAAGGAATGGGTGTTGTTTCTGATTGAGACCTTTCTTCAGACCGATGTCAGGGGAGTGGGCGGTACAGAGATAAAATGTAGTCGGAGACAGTAAGACTGGTGGGAGAACTGGGAAGGGGGAGGGGATGGAGAGAAAGGGAAAGATAGATAGATAGATAGCCTTTTATTGTCATTCAGACCGAAGTCTGAACAAAATTGCAGCAGTCATACATATAATACAATACAATAAAACAACAATAAACACATATTAACATCCACCACAGTGAGTCCACCCAGCATCTCCTCACTGTGATGGAGGCAAAAGTCTTAGACCTGCAGTCTCTTCCCTCCTCTTCGCCCTCTGCGCTGGGGCGATTTGAATAGCAAGGGCTATTTGAAGTTAAAGAAGTCAATGTTCATACCGCTGGGGTGTAAGCTGCCCAAGCGAAATATGAGGTGCTGTTCCTCCAATTTGCGCTGGGCTTCATTCTGACAATGGGGGAGGCCCAGGCCAGAAAGGTCAGTATGGGAATGGGAGGGGGAGTTAAAGTGTTGAGCAACTGGGAGATCAGGTAGGTCTAGGTGGACTGAGCAGTGGTGTTCAGCAAAACGATCTCCGAGCCTGCACTTGTTCTCACCAATATACGCCTATTTTCGATTTAAATCAGCATCTGTAGTTCTTTCCCGCACATGAGAGAAAAGGGATTGAAAACAGTAACTGAGGAAAAGCTTACACAACATAATTTTTACACAATACACAATACAATTTATTTGTCACTTGAACCTCATAGAGGCTCAAATGAAATGTTGTTTGTACAGTCATACACACAAGAAAAAGACCCAAGACACAACACAATTTACACAGACATCCATCACAGCGCATCTCCTCCTCGCTGTGTTGGAAGGCAAAAAACGTATCTCTCCGCTGCAGGTTAAAATAAAAATATGGGAAAGAGAAATGAATACAAATCAGTGAATTGCAAATGTCAGAATCACTCACTGAGACAAATGGTTAATTATCAGCTGCAACGATCAGCAGCATTTGCCTGCATAACAATGAGAACAAAATGGTGTATTTGTTCACTCTTCTCCAAGGATCGCCACCTTGCTGTGGTGGAGAAGCCTGCGTTGCCTGGAAATGCTGAGAGCTAAACTGTGTGTTGTGCCGTTGGCAGGGTCACCCTTGGCGGGCAGGTCAATCAAGGGGAAGGTTTCTGACAAAGCACGGCCAAGGAGAAGATCTCAATCTGTAAGAAGGAACTGCAAATGCTGGTTTAACCCGAAGATAGACACACAGAGAGTGGTGGATCTCTGGAACTCTCTGCCAGAGGGTAGTTGAGGCCAGTTCATTGGCTATATTTAAGAGGGAGTTAGATGTGGCCCTTGTGGCTAGGGGATCAGGGGGTATGGAGAGAAGGCAGGTACGACTGAGTTCAGTAGACAATCATATTGACGGTGCAGGCTCGAAGGGCTGAATGGCCTACTCCTGCACCTAATTTCTATGTTTCCATGTTTCTACAAAGTAACTCAGTGGGTCAGACGGCATCTCTGGAGAAAAGGAATAGGTGACGTTTCAGTAGACAATAGACAATAGGTGCCCGAGTAGGCCATTCGGCCCTTCGAACCAGCACCGTCATTCAATGTGATCATAGCTGATCATCCCCAATCAGTACCCCGTTCCTTCCTCCAATCAGTACCCCGTTCCTGTTTCGGGGGTCGAGACCCTTCTTCAGATTGAGAGTCAGGGGAAAGGGAAACAAGAGATATAGATGGTGATATAAAGAGATATAGAACAAATGAATGAAAGATATGCAAAAAAGTAACGATGATAATGGGGACGGGCCGTTGTTAGCTGTGGATCAGGCGGTGGATGGTGTCTGGCCGGCGGGTGTAGACCACAGCAACTGAGGAGAAGACTGCGGCAGGAGACATTCCCACCCGTGGTGGAGTCCATGCCGTTGGACCTGGGTCTGTCTCTGTCAAGGAGCGTGCGGTGGCTGTCCGTGCACCAGTCTCCCCACGGGAATAGATGCCACGCACAAGGGTCCAGCCGGAGGGACACAGCATCTGTGGCTCCACGACCGGCCCATTCACCCGTTTCAGGACACACAGGAAGAAGCCTCCAGGAAGACAATTATACTTGACTTTAAGTACTCACCAATGGTGATCTGCTTACGAAAGAACTGCAGATGCTGGAAAAACCGAAGGTAGACAAAAAAGCTGGAGAAACTCTGTGGGTGAGGCAGCATCTATGGAGTGAAGAAATAGGCGACGTTTTAGGTCGAGACCCTTCTTCAGACTGAGTTAGGGGAAGGAAAACAAGAGATATAGATGGTGATATAAAGAGATATAGAACAAAGGAATGATTTATTCACTAAACTAATTTCAAACGATTAAGCATGAAAACATCTGGTGTTCAGTATTCAGATGCTAAAAAGGAACAGCAGAAACCAGCCTGTGAGACATCTTGCACTCAGTCTACACTGATTGCTGTAGGAAGGAAGCACAGATGCTGGTTTAACCATATAACCATATAACAATTACAGCACGGAAACAGGCCATCTCGGCCCTACAAGTCCATGCCGAACAAATTTTTTTCCCCTTAGTCCCACCTGCCTGCACTCATACCATAATCCTCCATTCCCTTCTCATCCACATGCCTATCCAATTTATTTTTAAATGATACCAATGAACCTGCCTCCACCACTTCCACTGGGAGCTCATTCCACACCGCTACCACTCTCTGCGTGTAGTTCCACAGTTTAAGCCGAAGACAGACACAAAAAGCTGGAGTAACTCAGCGGGACAGGCAGCATCTCTGGAGATGCTGCCTGTCCCGCTGAGTTACTCCAGCTTTTTGTGTCTAACTACACTGACTGCTGCTGCGTACCATGTAAATGAGAACACCCAGTTAACTTTGTATTCGAGGCACCCACTACTCTCTCATCTATTGTACCATCAATGGTGAACCTGCCCTGCCTTCTGGCTCATTCCTTCGTCATTCATCTAGACAGTAAATAATTGGGGACCAAGAACTGACCGTGGGATCCCCATGATCAGTGAAGCCGCGGTCTCCGGTAAGATGAGGCCGCCTCGGGAGCTCCATGCCGCGGAGTGTTCTGATCCGTCCCGACGCCGGAGTCTCCATCATCCCGAGGAGAGGGCTTGGCCAGCGGACCGTCGGCAGAGGCGCAGTACAAGAGCGTTCAAAAGCCCCAACCACCGAGAATGAACAAAGGAGGAAGGTGACTGAACGTTATTATTTTTCATCACAGTGAGGAATGTTGATGCCACTGTGGGGATGTTTATGTTAAATTTATTGTGTATTGTGTTTTTTTATTTACTTGTATGGCTGTATGGTAACTCAAATATCACTGTACCTTAATTTTTTTTTACAAGGTACATTATGATAGATATAGATAGATAGATATGCCATTTATTGTCACTATACATGTACAATGAAATTAAAAGCTGCTCGTACTCAGTGCATACATATAATTTAGTACAAAAAACAAGAAACAGAAAAACAAAAACAGAAGGGAGACGGGGGGGGTGGGGGATAGGTGCACAATTCTGCGGCGCTATATACATATATACAGATGGAAGTCCGGGTGTTGGGCTGTGAAGTCAGTGCATGTGTGAATTTGAATTAAGAGTAGTTATAATTTTCGGAAAGCAACTATTCCTGAGTCTATTTGTCCTGGATTTGATGCACTTTTATACATTTATCTGTCACATGTCCCAATTGGTACAGTGAAATGTGTGGTCACCAGACAGCATACGAATAAAAAAAGAGCACAGAACACGATTGCCTTTAACATAGACATCCCCACACAGCGGAACCAATGTTTCCCACTGTGAGGGAAGGCACCAAAGTTCAGTCATCCTCCTCTGTTGTCCTCTGTTGTTCACCCGTGGTCGGGTGGCTCCCGAACCCCTCGCTGTCGCCGCTACGGGCGGCCCGATGTTCAGGCCCTCTCGCGGGGATGATGGAACTCCGTCGTTGGAACTGGAGAACAAATTCAGCAGCTTGGACATCTGAATCGGCCGCTTCTTACCGGAGCCCGCGGCTCCCGAAGTCCACAGGCCAAGCTGGGCGGAGATTCACGCTGGCGGCCCTCGGCAAAGGGATCCCTGGACTCCACGATGTTGAGGTCCGCGCCGCCCGCGCTGGAAGCTCTACAAACCACAGCTCCGTGATGTTGAAGTCAGTGCCGCCCGCGCTGGAAGCTCTACAAACACTCCGGAGCGAAGCAGCAAACACTCCGGAGCTTCAAACAGCGACCCAGGTAAGGCATCGCCCGCTGTGCGGTGAATCCAGCGCTGCGCCGCCGCTGAAGCTTTGGCCGGTTCCCGGCAGGAAAGGCCGCGCCAATCCAGTTGGTAGGCCGCGGGAAGGGGGGCGAGGACGCGACTCAGAGAATAGTCGCATCCTCGCCAGGAAGTAACTGGGAAACAGTTTCCCCCTTACCTTGCCCCCCTCCCTCACATAGAAAAACTAAATAAACCTCCAAACATACTTTTAAAACAGACAAAACATTAAAAAAAAGATGGGAAAACAGACAGAGGCTGCCATCAATGAGGCGCACCTAGTGTATTGGTGTATGTGACAATAAGTGTGAACTTGAACCACCAGTTACATCCATTTGCCCTGAAAAGACCCATACATTCCCACTCAAAGTGCTGCATGAACTTAGCGGGCCAGGCAGCCCCTGGGAAGGGATTGGACAGGCGACGTTTCTTCAGAAGAGTCCCGACCCGAAACACCACCTGTCCATTCCCTCCAAAAAAGCATGTGATTTGCTTATGATCCCTGCACCTGCAGCCTCTTCACACGTCTCCACACGTTCTAACTCTTTGTGAATTAACCAATCTCCAATCTGTCTTAACACACTTCCTCAATAATGTGAGCTCCTGTGTAGGAGTGAGATTCAGCTATCTAAACTGGTCATGATAACCTACTTTCCGAGAAAAAAAATTAAAAATAATCTTTTGATGGCCTACATAATATGTACCTCTCCAAAGGCAGACATATGAAAGCTCATCATACCGTTGCCTAACTAAATGAGTTGCAAGAAATGTACATTAAACTGATAGCTTTATAGTTAAACTTTCCAATGTTGATTAGCTCTGCTTTTTAATGTTGCAGTGTGCACAAAATGTCAAGTATAAATCAGATCTTTGTCAGTTTTTATGTTATGTGAATGCAGAAAAACAACAACTCCCATTTATGTAATGTCTCTTATATTGCAAAACATCCTGAGGCACAACAAGAAGCATTATCCAACAAGCCGCGTAAGGACACATTAGTGAAGATCACTAAAAGCTTGGACCTGCGGAAAAGAACAAGACTGAAGCCCATTGACTTACAAATTCGAAGGAGAAAATGGAGTTGGATTGGACACACCCTCAGGAAACCTGCCACAAACATCACCCGGCAAGTCCTGAAATGGAACCCCCAAGGAAAAAGGGCCCCAGGAACAGCTGGAGAAAAGGTGTCCAGGCAGAAGTGTCTGAGATTGGGCTCAACTGCGGAAAAATCTCGAAAGAATTTCCAACAACGGAGTGAGGTGGAGGACATTTGTCAATGGCCTATGCTCCCTAGAGGAGCAAAGGGCTTTAGAAGAAGAAGAAGACTAAAAGCTTGGTCAAAAAAAATTGAGCATCAGTTTCGGTTTAGTTCATTGTCTCGAGTGTACTGAGGTACAGTGAAAAGCTTTTGTTGCTTGCTACCCAGTCAACAGAAAGACAATGCATGATATCAAATAACAGGAAGAGAAGCAAAGATATAGGGAGCAAATGCCAAGGCATAAGTATGAGTTCAAGGGTCAAGAAAGTCGAGAGTGTTTAATTATCATATGTACATATGGAACAATGAAATTCTTCCTTCCGATAAGTAAGAATTATTTTAATTAACACAGATGCTGCCTGACCCCCTGAGTTACTCCAGCACTCTGTGCCTTTTTTTGTAAACCAGCATCTGAGGTCCCTTGTTACTCTTTTTTTTGGTGGTTATTTATATAATATTTGTGATTTTTATGTTCACAGGCCTGTAAAAATGTGTTACACACAGGAAATGTATACATAAACAAACAAAAATCAATAAATTATCAATCACGGTTGTTGCCATTGGCAGAGTTATTACATTTGGAGATGTACAAGAGGCCAGGATCAAAGAACTGTAGCGATCTGGGGGGGTTTAACCTAAGCGTTATAGAGAGGATTGTACTGATATATCTCTAGGTATGATTGTGCTTGCAGTTACAATAATTTAAGATAAGGGCTGAGTTTATTTGTTTGGACATTATTTCTGGCAGATGGCTAAATTATAGGATCATAGGGAGATGTGGACCGAGCGGAGGTGTTTGGCGAAACGATCGCCAAGCCTATGCTTGGTCTCACAATTGGATGCCTGGCCTCTCTGCTTCTCAGTTCGCATTCACCAACCTGACCTCCCGGTGGCTCAGCACTTCAACTCCCCCTCCCATTCTGTATCCGACCTCTCTGTCCTGGGCCTCCTCCATGGCCAGAGTAAGCACCACCGTAAATTGGAGGAACAGCACCTCATATTCCGCTTGGGTAGTCTGCATCCTGGTGGCATGAACATTGAATTCTCCCAATTCTGTTAGCCCTTGCTGCCTCCTCCCCTTCCCAGCTCTCCCTCAGCCCTCGGGCTCCTCCTCCCCCTTTTTCCTTTCTTCTCCCCCACTCCCCATCAGTCTGAAGAAGGGTTTCGGCCCGAAATGTTGCCTATTTCCTTCGCTCCATAGATGTTGCTGCACCCGCTGAGTTTCTCCAGCACTTTTGTCTACCTTCGATTTTCCAGCATCTGCAGTTCCTTCTTTAACACCTAAACTCCATCAGTTCGTCCCATTTTCCCACATTTAGTCCCCATTCCTCCAAACCTTTCTTATCCATGTAACTGTCCAAATGTATTTTAAATGTTGTTATTGTATCTGCTCAATTACCTTCTCTGGCAGCTCGTTCCACACACCTATCACCTCTGTAAAAGTTGAATTCTTAAATCTTTTCACTGGTTTTACAACTTCTACATAGTTCATGATTTGCTACTTTTTCCTTCTGTGTTGCCGACATCATCTAATTCCTACCCAACCAGAGTTCAATAAAATAATTACCGTTGGTAGTTTTTTTCTCCCCTTTTGGCCTTGCAATTGATTGGAGCCTGCACTGCAAAGGTGGCAACTTGTGCCTCCTTGAATTGGCAATTGGCAATAGTCAAATTGATTGTTTCATAGGGAATCTTGTTTTGAATACAATATTTCTTGATTGAACTCCACTGTTCAATAGTACTGCTGTGGTATTCAATAATACTTGTTACCGTTCAATAAGAAGCTGTGTAGTACTGAAGAAAATCTTTTGAATAACAACTGCACAGACTAATCCATTAAATTATCCATTGCACCATTTCCAGTATACATGTACAAGTTCTTGCCTGTTTTTATAAAAGCCATTACTTCATGTATGCACTTTGCAGTTGGCCACAGTTTAAGACTAAGGGGTAAGCTCGAAGGGCCGAATGGCCTACACCTGCACGTATTTTCTATGTTTCTATGTTTCTATGGAAGCCATTTAAAACGGAGGCGAGGAAACACTTTTTCTCACAGAGAGTTGTGAGTCTGTGGAATTCTCTGCCTCAGAGGGCGGTGGAGGCCGGTTCTCTGGATACTTTCAAGAGAGAGCTAGATAGGGCTCTTAAAGATAGCGGAGTCATGGGGATATGGGGAGAAGGCAGGAACGGGGTACTGATTGGGGATGATCAGCAATGATCACATTGAATGGCGGCGCTGGCTCGAAGGGCCGAATGGCCTACTCCTGCACCTATTGTCTATTGTCTATGGAATACAATTGTATACAATTGAAATTTTGTAGATTTACATTGAAAATGTAATTAATTTATTTTTACAATACTTTATTGAAAGCAAAGTGAAAGAGCATAATGATCCTTGTTTGTGACCCTCCCCTTCCATAATAACCAATGTCACTTTTGTGGTAAAAGCCTTTGTAGCAAATTGTTTCCTTAGTTCCAGATATAAAATATTGCCTTTCTTTAACTAATTTGAAAAGCCTTAGAGCTAACAAGATGCGGTACATTTCTGAGTACTGTACATTCATATGAGTGTGTTTACATAATTCTGCAAATTGGAACTTTTCGTTCAGATATATTCAATTCATGTTAACTGATTTGAAAAGATAAGATTATTGGGTGGCCTGTAAATAACCTTTCCTCATTATTGTGTGGTGAATATCCTGGGACTTTTGCAAATTAACGCTTTTCTTAATCACAAATGTCATGCACTTTCAGCTGGTTCATAATTACAGCGTAGTCAGACATAAGAGAAGCCCTTAATTATATCGATATATATATATATATCATGTTTCCTTCTGGTTATGTATCTGTACACTGTGTGTGTTTTCTCATATCAGCTGAGCTTTAAAATAGTTAAACATGGAGCTTAATTAGGACTCTGATTCAGGGAGATGATAATCTTGAATTCTATGGAGATCACATAGAATCTTATATTTACAAATTTAGGTTACATTATTGTCACGTGTACAGTGAAAAGCTTACTGAAAAAAAACTTAACCTGAAGTCCAGAAATTTGAATTTATCCCGCCCCATTTGATGCCATTATGTGATGCAACATATACCAATTTGTCTCCCATATACCAATTAATATTTTATTTTAATCAAAGATTTTTTCCCCGGGAAAAATCTTATATTAAAATAATTTGGGGACAAATTATTAATGAGGTCTTGGTTGCAACTAAGGACTTCGGACTCTTTTGCAATAATATTGGTGTTTTTAATTTATTGATTTTTTTTGTGTATTTTGTTATCTGAGTACTGTGTTTGAGTACTGAGTACTGAGGCCTGTTATACTGCTGTTAGTAAGAATTTCATTCTTCTGTTTTCTGTATACATGACAATTAAACACCTGATACTCTTGGAAAAGCATTTAAATTGCAATCTTCAATATTAATAGTCACTGTTGTATTTTGGACAGCTGATCAGAAATATGAACATGTTTTTGATTGTGATGATCTAATTGGCACACCAGATCTATTTCTCCAATGTGAACAGCTCATCTTTAGTCTTTTGTTGCTTTTCTGCCGACACCAGCCACTAAGTTGGCAGCAGGCCAAGAAACTAGTTATAGGGTTCTTCCTGAACTAGTGGCTGCATCAAAGGAGATGTTCTGACCTGCGTCTGCAACAACAACATGGCAGCCATCCAACAGCGATGCAAGTCCAAATGATTTATCATCGAGGCAGAGGTGGAGAGGTTCCTTTTACGCACCGTCAGGATGAATGGCAAATCTCTCACAAGCGGCATTTTGATATAGGTTTGAAAATGCCCAAATGTATACTTTTGCTAATTTCAACAGCCACTAAAACAGCAGTTGATTTTGTTGAAGATAGACACAAAAAGTTGGAGTAACTCAGCGGGACAGGCAGCATCTTTGCAGAGAAGGAATGGGTGACGTTTCGGGTCGAGACCCTTTATCGACCTGGAACGTCACAGATTCCTTCTCTCCACAGATGCTGCCTGTCCCGCTGAGTTACTCCAGCTTTTTGTGCCTATCTTTGGTTTAAACCAGCATCTGCAGTTCCTTCTTACACAGTTGGTTTTGGTGAAATGCTTCATAAATCTGGAGAACGATATTTTCCTCACATTTTATTGCTCTGTTACATTCGTGCTAGAGTCAGAGAAATAGATGAGGAAAGCAGGAGAAATAACATCTATTTTGGTTCTTTAGCTCAGATTGAAAAATAATATTAGTTAACGTTTGAAGCTAATGGTCTAAAAAGGGATTTTGTATGTACATTATGCACATATATTGTAGATTGATATTAGACAAAAATGCTGGAGAAACTCAGCGGGTGAGGCAGTGGGCGAAGGAATAGGTGACGTTTCGGGTCGAGACCTTTCTTCAGACTGGTATGATCACTATTTTCCATTGTCTGCCAATTAGGCCAGAGCTATATACTCAAAGGGTTCAAAGATGAACATTTATGAAGTCATAAGTGATAGGAACAGAATTAGGCCACTCGGCCCATCAAGTCTACTCTGCCATTTAATCATGGTTGATCTTTCTCTCCCCAGCTAACCACATTCTCCTGCCTTCTCCCCATAACCCCTGACACCCATACTAGTCAAGAATCTATCTATCTCTACCTTAAATATATTTAACTGGTTCATGATGGAATAGAATTTATAAAATTATGAAACGCATAATAAAATGAGACCTTTTTTCCCCAGGATGGAAATGTCAAAGACCAGAGGCCACAGCTTTAAGGTGAGAGGGGCAAAGCATAAAGGAGATGTGTGTTTTTTACACAGAGAGTGGTAGGTGCTTGGAACACACTGCCAGGGGAGGTGGTGAAGCTTTCAGATAGGCACATGATTATTTAGGGAATGGAGGGATATGATGTGCACGAGATTAGTTTACATTGCAATCATATTCAGCACGGACTGAAGGGTCTGTTCCTGTGCTACACTGTTTTATCTTCTATTGATAGGATCACTATTTTCCATTGACTGTCAATGAGGCCAGAGCTATAAACTCAAAGACCTCAAAAGTTAACATTTAAATCATTTATCAAGGAAAACACCAATGTGATTATTCATTTGTAACTTGGAAAGGGAAATTAAACGTAAGTCAATATATTGACTTTGATAAGGTTTTTTTCCTCCACAATTTTAGTTTGAGTATTCAAAGCAGCAAGAAATCCAAAGACCAATAAGATGGTGGTGGTGTTATGGCTTAAGGACTACTGCATCTTGATGATTGGACATGCCAACACTGCCACAGGTTGGCCACGAACCACAAGACAAACTTATCTCATTTGTACAATGGTGCTTCCAATGAAGCACTTTCAAATATTTTTTAACAGAAAACTGTGGAGGAATTTAACAGTGTTTTTTTAAATGCCGAAAGTTTTTAATAGAATGGATACCAAAATAATATTTGTGTAGGAAAGAACTGCAGATGCCGGTTTAAATTAAAGGTAGACACAAAAAGCTGGAGTAACTCAGCGGGACAGGCAGCATCTCTGAAGAGAAGGAACGGGTGACGTTTCCGACTGAAGAATGATCTCGGCTGTTCAAGAGAGAGCTAGACAGGTTCCCCCGTAACCTCCAGCAATTCTGATAAAACAATCCAAGTTTGGCCAATTTCTCCTTCTCCTTCTTGCAGCGAATACTCTTTCATCCAGGCAGCATTCTGCTATTTAATTGAACGGAAGAATGTCATATAGAGTCATAGATTCATGCAGCACAGAACCAGGTCCTCAGTCCCAACTTGCCCATACCGGCATTGATGCCCCATCTATGCTCGTTCCACCTGCCTGCATTTCACGACAAGTCAAGTCAAGTCACTTTTATTTCTATAGCACATTTAAAAAACAACTCTCATTGGCCAAAGTGCTTTACATTGGTGGAGGTACTAACGTTATACAACATTGGTTCATAGATTAAGTACATACATCACTACATACATGTAGCCCTCCCTCAGAGGACGTCAAGAAAGGCTTGAGGGTAAAGATGAGGTTTAAGTCTCGACTTAAAGGAGTCGATGGAGGGGGCTGTTCTGATGGGAAGAGGGATGCTGTTCCATAGTCTAGGAGCTGCAACCGCAAAGGCACGGTCGATCGCCCCTGAGCTTATGCCTAGACCGCGGGATGTTCCATATCCCTGTAAATTTCCCTTGCCATGTACCTGTCCAAATGTATTTAAATGTTGTTCTAGCACCTGCCTCAGCTACCTCTGGCAGCTTGATCCATTTCCCCAACATTCTCTGTGTGAAAATTTTGTCCCTGAAGTTGAGTCACCTCTTACCTTAAATCTACATCCTCCTGATACCTTGAGTACTATGGTTACACACCTGTTCTCCCTACTCTGGGTACATTTATTTTTAACATAATACATTTGGGCGGAGTGCAGGAAAGAGTGGGAACTGGTGAATGCTAAAAATTGCAAGGTGTTAAAAACTGTTTAACACCGATTATACTGTATTTCCCTGTGGATGCATGTAGTAAACTAAGCAACGGAAATGTCCTCAAATTTTAATATGAACTGATCCAGCACCAGCCCACACCCTCTAATTGTGTGAAAACATCAGCAGAAGAAGGCTGCAAGATTGCGAAAGATAGTGATTTAAAAATAAAACACTGCCTTGTCCAATTTGTTTAAGAAGGAACTGCAGATGCTGGAAAATGCTGGAGAAACACAACGGGTGAGGCAGCATCTATGGGGCGAAGGAAATAGGCGATGTTTTGGATCGAGACCCTTCTTCAGACTGGATATGGGCCAAACGTTCACAGTTGGGACCAACTGAGAAGGGGGCATATTGGTCGGCATGGACGAGTTGGGCCGAAGGGCCTGTTTTCGTGCTGTGTGGACTCTGTGAGTCAAATAAAGAGCCATGCAAAACCAAAAAAAATGCACAAGGCGAGGCAAGAAAGACAACGATTGGAGTGGAGATGAAATGCAAGGGCAGAATGGATGCAAGGGGAGTGGGGATGTCGCTTTAAATGCCCAGGCGAGATGTTGCAGTCGTAACCAATTGTAGAGAAGGTGTAGAATGCCGGGGATGCTGGGAATGTGAAGTCAAGGCTGGCAGGCTGGTTGGCTGGGATAAGCTGAATGGTGAGAGACTGAGCTGCATTCCTGAGGTAAAACACTGCTCGCATTTTATGCCTTTTATTCCCCCCTCCCTCTCTGACAGTGCGGCTGCTGGTGTACCAGAGGCGAGGCAGAGGCACAGGGGTGCACACTGGCCATGTAGTGTGTGTGTGTGAGTGTGAGAGAGAGGACAGACAGGGAGACACACACACACACACACACAGATGTCAGCGGTGGAGCTGAGCGCTCGCCTTCAATTGTTGCATCCGACGCGTAAATCAAAGCGGCGACAACGGGGGTTATTTTGTATCAAAAATGCGTGATTTTCTACTGCTCCAAAGGCCGCAAACATGTATTTTATCCCGGACACACTGTGGATTGGTTTGCTGGACCTTATTCGCGCATTAAACGCTCAGTGGCAGGATAAACGGTTTGCAATGGCAGTGCTGGATAACATGTATCCGCGGGGGCTCGGCGTTGCTGTTTTATTCTGTAACAAAATCGCGCTTATTTCTTTTGATGTGTCTTTGGGGGGTTTTAATCATGGCATTGATTACAAGGCGGTGCCCGGGGGGAGGGGGGCACACAGCCCTTCCCCATCTGCTGTGGTGCGCTTGTTGAAGCTATCGCCTCCATCCCTCCACCCCAACCTGCTGCTTGCTACCACAGATGTCTCAAGTCTCAATCACAGCATCCAGCAAATTTCAAACATTCATTTACCAATCTTAATTTTCATTTGTGGTTACCGTTCGGTCTATGTCAAGTGTACCTGCAATTTCTGTTCTTCGGCGACAGCCCCACCCTCTCAACTCTTTTTATTTAAAAAATAAAATGAAACCAGCCAGGATTTGGGCGTTAAACCTATTTATTCCAGGCTTTTTTTTTAAAGTAGAAATTACTGACTGTCATTTAAATTTCGGCATATCTTCATTTAAAAAAAAAAATTAAAAAATGTGCCTTCAGGTTTACGAGATGGCACAGCAAAGATGTGGATTTTTCTTGTTACGAAACAGTCGCAGTTTGACATTTGGCTGTGAATAATTTCAATTCAGTGAATTCTATTCTTAGTTTTTTAGGCATGCGAATATCCTGGGATGTCACAGGAGTGGCTGGCAATCAACCCGGAGCCATGGCGCTGCATTATTCACGATATTGGTTATAGACAAGGTAGACAAGAAAGCTGGAAAACTCAGCGGGTGAGGCAGCATCTGTGGAGCGAAGGAATAGGTGATGTCTCGGGTCTCGACCCTTCCTAAGACTATATACAATGGACAATAGGTGCAGGAGCAGGCCATTCGGCCCTTCGAGCCAGCACCACCATTCAATGTGATCATGGCTGATCATCCCCAATCAGTACCCCATTCCTGCCTTCTCCCCATATCCCCTGACTCTGCTATTTTTAAGAGCCCTATCTAGCTCTCTCTTGAAAGCATCCAGAGAACCTGCCTCCACCGCCCTCTGAGGCAGAGAATTCCACAGACTCACAACTCTCTGTGAGAAAAAGTGTTTCCTCGTCTCCGTTCTAAATGGCTTACTCCTTATTCTTAAACTGTGGCCCCTGGTTCTGGACTACCCCAACATCGGCTACATGTTTCCTGCCTCTAGCGTGTCCAAACCCTTAACAATCTTATATGTTTCAATGAGATCCCCTCCCATCCTTCTAAACTCCAGAGTTTACAAGCCCAGCTGCTCCATTCTCTCAGCATATGACAGTCCCGCCATCCCTTTGTAAACCTACGCTGCACTCCCTCAATAGTAAGAATGTCCTTCCTCAAATTAGGGGACCAAAACTGCACACAATACTCCAGGTGTGTTCTCACTAGGGCTCTGTACAACTGCAGAAGGACCTCTTTGCTCCTATATACAATACTATATACAATGTTCCTTAGGATATATACAAATAATTCTAATTTTTAAACAGTGCACTGACAGGTTTCTCCTGTAAGATGTAACACATTGTGGATTTGAGGGGTCCCTAGCATCAATCAACATTAACCAAGCAATGAATTGTTAACCTTATAACCAAGCAATCAAATGTTGACCTAATACCAAAAAACATTGGTGGTGGACAAAAATGCAGGAGAAACTCAGCGGGTGAGGCAGCATCTATGGAGCAAAGGAAATAGGCACCTCGACCCGAAATGTTGCCTATTTCCTTGGCTCCATAGATGCTGCCTCACCCGCTGAGTTTCTCCAGCATTTTTGTCTACCTTCGATTTTCCAGCATCTGCAGTTCTTTCTTAAACAAAAACTACTGGTGGGTCTGTTACTTGTCATGTGGGGCTATACAGATATTTATTTGGGTGTGAACCTATTCCGGATTAATGGGATAATAATCATTTATTCAATGACTCAATAGATCCAAAACATGGGACTGAACAATTCCTTTCAAATTCATAACCTGAAAGTTATCACACAAATTAAAGAATTTTATTCAATAAAAAGACTGAAGAAGGGTCTTGACCTGAAACGTCGCCTATTTCCTTCGCTCCATAGATGCTGCCTCACCCACTGAGTTTCTCCAGCTTTTTTGTCTACCTTCGATTTCACCAGCATCTGCAGTTCTTTCTTAAACACAAATTATATTGGGTTTGTGAAAATTACCAGGACAGGGACAGCACGGTGGTGCAGCAGGTGGAGCTGCTGCCTCTCAGTGCCAGAGACTCGGCTTTGATCCTGATCTCGGGTGCTGTTGGTGTGAGGTTTGCACGTTCTCCCTGTGATCGCGAGGGTTTCCTCCGGGTGCTCCGGTTTCCTCCCACATCCTAAAGACATGCGAGTTTGTAGGTTAATTTTTCGCTGAAAATTGC
This sequence comes from Leucoraja erinaceus, assembly GCF_028641065.1. Classification (NCBI taxonomy): domain Eukaryota; kingdom Metazoa; phylum Chordata; class Chondrichthyes; order Rajiformes; family Rajidae; genus Leucoraja; species Leucoraja erinaceus. The sequence continues at coordinate 2,312,074 of NC_073392.1, read as the reverse complement.
CCCGAGCATGTAGCGAGTGGATGGGAAAGTGGGATGGAAACATAGACAATAGGTGCAGGAGTAGGCCATTCGGCCCTTCGAGCCACACCACCATTCAATATGATCATGGCTGATCATCCAACTCAGTATCCTGTACCTGCCTTCTCTCCATACCCCCTGATTCCTTTAGCCACAAGGGCCACATCTAACTCCCTCTTAAATATAGCCAATGAACTGGCCTCAACTACTTTCTGTGGCAGAGAATTCCACAGACTCACCACTCTATGTGTGGAAAAATACACAGATCTAGTGTGAACGAGTGATCGATGGCCAGTGGGCTGAAGAACCTGTTTTCAGGCTGTGTCATTGGATGATACAGCATGGAAACAGGCCCTTTGGCCCAACTTGCCCGCACTGGCCAACAATGTCCCAGCTACACTAGTCCCACCTTCCCACGTTTAGCCCATATCCCTCCAAACCTGTCCTCCTATCTATGTACCTGTCTAACTGTTTCTCAAACATTTGGATAGTCCCTGCCTCAACTACCTCCTCTGGCAGTTTGTTCCATACCTTCACCACCACTTTGTGTGAAAAGTTACCCCTTAGATTCCTATTAAATCATTTCCCCTTCACCTTAAATCTATGTCCTCAATTCACCTACTCAGGGCAAAAGACTGTGCATCTACCCGAACTATTCCTCTCATGATTTTATACACCTCTATAAGATCATCCGTCATCCTCCTGCGCTCCAAGGAATAGTCCCAGCCTACTCGGCCTTTACCTATAGCTCAGACCCTCTAGTCCTGACAACATTCTCGTAAATCTTCTCCGTACCCTTTCCAACTGAACAACATCTTTCCTATAACATGGTGCCCAGAACTGAACAAAATACTCTAAATGCAGTCTCACCAATGTCTTGTACAACTGCAACATGACCTCCTAACTTCTATACTCAATACTTAGACAGATGAAGGCCAATATGCCAAAAGCCTTTTTGACCACCTTATCTAGCTGCGACTTGACCTTCAAGGAACCATGCACCTGCACTCCTAGATCCCTCTGCTCTACAACACTCCCCAGAGTCCTATCATTCACTGGGTAGGTCCTGCCCCTTTTAGACTTCCGAAAATGCAACACCTCACATTTCTCTATATTAAATTGCATCAACCATTCCTCAGCCCACCTGGCCAATCGATCAATTTTTCAGAACCATCGTCATCGCCTGTATCAAAGGTAGACAAAAAATGCTGGAGAAACTCAGCGGGTGAGGCAGCATCTATGGGGAGAAAGGATAGGTGACGTTTCCAGTCCAGACCCTTCTTCAGACTGATTGTTGAGGGAGGGGGGGGGGAGACAGTAGGCTTTGTGGGAGAGCTGGGAGGGGAAGGAGGGAGAAAGCAAGGGATATCTAAAATGAGAGAAGTCAATGTTCATACCGTTGGGGTGTAAATTACCCAAGCGAAATATGAGTTGCAATTCCTCCAATTTGCGCTGGGCCTCGACCCGAAACGTCGCCTATTCCTTCTCTCCATAGATGCTGCCTCACCTGCTGAGTTTCTCCAGCACTTTTTGTCTATCTTTGATTTTTCCAGCATCTGCAGTTCTTTCTTCAAGACTTTTGTATCAATGTCTTTCAAAGAATCCGTCAACGCAGAAATTGTCAAAGCCACGGGGTGCCAGAATTGGAAAGATAAGTGATTGGGCTGTGGGACTGAGGATGGTGTCTTGTATGGGAACGTTTAACTTTAGCAGCAAGCGCATAGTGCAGTAGGAAATGTTCAACATCCTACCACTCCTATTCCAAATCTTGGCGAGCACATACTCTGAAATATTTGCATCAAATCCACCACATGGTGCCTTGTTTAACTGTAACCAGAGGAACATTGTGTGCTTTTCTCTTTCTGTCTGATATATTGTTCGGGAAAATTGTAATGGTGATTTCTAAACCTTCTCGTCCCAAAAACTAAATGTGACAAAAGGAAAATAGTATCCTTTGATACGAAGGCAATAACACCAATAACATATAATCCTCTGACATTTTCACCACCTCTAATGGGATCCCACCACTGGCCACATCGTTCCATCCTGGGTGCAGATGCGGCGTAGACGGAGGATCTCCCGGTGGCTCAGTACTTTAACTCCCCCTCCCTTTCCCAATCCGACCTCTCTGTCCTGGGCCTCCGCCATGGCCAGAGTGAGTCCCACCACAAATTGGAGGAGTAGCACCTCATATTTCGCTTGGGTAGTTTCGCTTCCAATTTCAGGCAATCCCTGCTTTCTCCCTCCTTCCTCTCCCCTTCCCAGCTCTCCCACAGCCCACTGTCTCCACCTCTTCCTTTCTTTGTCCCACCCCCCTGACATCAGTCTGAAGAAGGGTCTCGACCTGAAACGTCGCGGAGAGGAGAGCTCTTCAGCGCGCCGTCCACAGAGCGCAGAGGATTCTTGGGACACAGCTACCAGCTTTGGAGGGCATCCACCACACACGGTGCCTCAGGAAGGCCGTCAGCATCCATAAAGACTCCTCACACCCTGTAATGGACTGTTCGAACTACTTCCCTCCGGCAGACGTTACAAGGTCTTCTACGCCCGAACCTCCAGACTCAGAAACAGCTTCATTCCCAGAGCTATAGCGGCTCTGAACCGGCCCTGCTGAGTGCCCCCCACCCCCCCTGGACTGTCTCCCTCAGATGGTCACGTCACACAGTTTATTTATTTATTTATTTATTTTTTGACATCGGATGAAAGCTGCATACTAAATCTCGTTGCACTGATGTGCAATGACGATAAAATATATTATTATTTTTCCTTCGCTCCATAGATGCTGCCTCGCCCACTGAGTTTCTCCAGCTTTTTTGTCTACCTTCGATTTTTCCAGCATTTGCAGTTCTTTCTTAAACTAAGGTAATCCCCCCTAAACTTTGGACCCCTGCTCCCGACTCGTAACTCTACAAAAAATCAATACTCCCTGTCCCCCCCTTCCCCCGCGATTTATCGGCGTTCCCCTTCCAGTTTGTTCCCCGCCTCAGTTTCATCCCACCTCCTCCAACTGTGAATTTCATATTTTGTCCACGAGAGATGATGAGAGGAATTAACTGCAATTAAACAAAATGGTGAGAGGAAATGTCCACGCCCCTCCCACTTCTGATTTCATTTCCCCGACATCTCCTTTCTTTCTTGCCCTAGCAAATAGCAGCTCTTCTCGCAGCCGTCCTCAGTAGCGGAGCCTTCCCCTCTTCAAGCCTGCACCCTCAGCCCCCTCCATACCATCCCTATCCTAGCATATGATCACACTTCCCTTCCGCCGTTCAAGAACGACCTCAGTCCCCATTGTCCCAGGATCACGGCTCTGTGACCTTGCTTGTCCTTACCCTAACCCCTACCCCTTGATTCATTCCTTCTTCCTTACCACAACACGTTTGTACTTTGAATCCGCATCCGGATCAACCTCCATCCTTGTATCTCCACTCTCCGGCATCGATATACCTGCCATTCTTTCTCCTCTCTTCGTATTACCTGTGTTCTCCTTTGCAATCCTTACTTAACATACATTCTGTTCTGGTCTCCCCCTCCAGCACACTCACGGTTACTCCCGGTGACCTACTGTCCCAAGTCCGGATGAAATCCCTTTGCATGAATGTCTCTTCCCCCCCAACTTTCCTCTTCCGACCTGCCTGCTGTCCTGATTTCCCTACATAAAAAAAACGTAGAAATCAGGAGTACTGCCTGTAAGCCATCCCGCCCCAATTTACCCTTACCTGCCCTGCTTCCTCTCCTAACCCCCTGATCCCTTTAGGCCACAAGGGCCACCCTAATCCATCTTAAAAGGGAATCAGCCAATGAACGGTGGCCTCAACTACATTCTGTGGCAGAGAATTCCACAGATTCACCACTCTCTGTGTGAAAAATGTTTTTCTCTTCTCGGTCTAAAAGATTTCCCCTTTATCCTTAAACTGTGACCCCTATTCTGGACTTCCCCACGAACATCTTCCTCGTCCTGCATCTAGTCCTGTCCACCCCTTAAGAATACTGTTTTGTTTTCTATCACCCCCTCAATCTTTTAAATTCTAGCAAGTACAAGCTGAAAGCAAGTCATCTTTCATCATATGAAAGTCCGGATATCCCAGGAATCAGTCTGTGAACCTTCTCTACTTACTCCCCCTCTACGGCAAGAATGTCATTCCTCAGATTAGGAGACCAAAACTGTACGCAATACTCCAGGTGTGGTCTCACCAAGACCCTGTACAACTGCAGTAGAACCTCCCTGCTCCTATACTCAAATCCCTTTGCTATGAATGCTAACATACCATTGGCTTTCTTCACTGCCTGCTGCACCTGCATGCCTACTTTCAATGACTGGTGTACCATGACACCCAGGTCTCCCCTTTTCCTAATTGGCCACCACTTTGCTGATTACAAAGCGATACTGATGAAAGCCCAGGAGATTTCTTCCACCTCTTGGGGACATGACACACATGGCAAGGGGCACTTACAGGGGGAACAACAAAGTCAGAGGGTGGTGAACCTGTGGAATTCATTGCCACAGGAGGCTGTGGAGACCAAGTCAATGGACCCGAAACATCGCCTGTTCCTTTTCTCCAGAGATGCTGTCTGACCCGCTGAGTTACTCCAGCATTTTGTGTCTATTTTTGGTTAAAACCAGCATTTTTAAAGCAGAGATAGATTAATTCTTGATTAGTACGGGTGTCAGGGGTTATGGGGAGAAGGCAGGAGAATGGGGTTGAGAGGGAGAGATAGATCAGCCATGATTGAATGGCGGAGTAGACTTGATGGGCCGAATGGCCTAATTCTACTCCTATCACTCATGAACATGAAGCAAGTGGCACACCTGCATAGCAACTCTGCGCACGCTGTATTTGGGTTGGTTCGTATGTGTGAACGTTAAATAGAAGGTAATCCATTAGACTTCTCCACCTGATGGTTTGGTGAATTTCCCAATGGTGAACCATCTACCATGTATAAAAGGTGAATCTATTTCGGATGTGTGTGCATAAATTAAGTTACCATGTCACAGATACATTGATGAGTAAACGCTCAAAATTATTTTGCACTAAGCTGCGAAGATGATGTTCCACGATTCGCACTGGATTGTCTGATACAAATGTTGTTGAAGTCAGCTGGGTCCCCTTAAGGGCTTGTCCCACTTACGCGACCGTTACAGGCGATTTCCAGTACTCGTCATAGGTCGCCGAAATTTTCAACATGTTGAAAACTCAGCGGTGACCAGAAAGACGCTACGACTCTTTGGAGATCCCTCACGACCGTACAGGCGACCCCTGGTGACATGTCGCGGGTGACCTCTCATGACCATAGGAGACCCCTCACAACCGTGGTAATTAGAGGTCTCCAATGGTCGTGAGTCAAGAGTCAATTTAATTTAATTGTCATTTGGACCCCTAGAGGTCCAAACGAAATGCCGTTTCTGCAGCCATACATTACACACAAATAGACCCAGACACAACATAATTACATTTTACATAAACATCCATCACATAGCTGTGATGGAAGGCCAAAAAAAACTTATCTCTCCACTGCACTCTCCCCCCCACGATGTCAGAGTCAAAGTCAAAGCCCCCGGCTGGCGATGGTGATTGTCCCGCGGCCATTAAAGCCACGCCGGGTGGTGCGAGGTCGCACACCGGGTCTTGGTGTTGGAGCCCCCGGTGTGCGCTCGCAAAGTCCCGCGGCCATTCCAGCCGCGCGGGGCGTGTGTAGTGAGGCCCCGCTCCAGGAGCTCTTCGACCCCGCAACACGGGCGGGAGAATTCGCCGTTGCAGGAGCCCCCGAAAAGCGGTCTCCCTCCCTCAGGGATCCGCGGGCTCCCGCGCCGCTGTCCGCAGACCCGCAGCAGCAGCCTCCGACTCAGCAGCGGCATCAGCAGCAGCAGCGGCAACGCTCCTCCACCGCTCCAACCGCTCCGGACTCGGCCAGCCCCGCGACGGCGACGGTGAGTAGCACCAGAGTCCCCGGCTTCTTCCCGTTGGAGGCCGCTCCTCGTTGCGGCCCCAACGACAACTGAGACCCGACGAGAAAAGGTCAGGTCTCCAGTGCAGGGAGAGATTTAAAAAGTTTTCCCCCCCCCCTCCCCACCCCACCCCCACCCCCCCACACACACACCCCAACAAAAAATAACAAAAACTACATCTCCAATGGCCGTGAGAGGTCTCCAACGGTCATGAGAGATCTCCAAAGAGTCGTAGCGTCTTTCTGGTCGCCGCTGAATTTTCAACATGTTGAACATTTCGGCGACCTATCATGAATGCCGGCAGTCGCCTGTAAAGGTCGCGAAAGTGGGGGCGGGCCCTTAACTGAGACATTTTCTTGAGGTTGTGGATGACTCGCCAAGTCTGTGGGTTACGTTGTGGGTTTACCTGGTGGGTAAATGTGGTTAATGAAGCTCGTGTGGTGGGTCACATGGTGGGTTTGAGATTATGGTGCTGGGTAAACGTGGTTGTTATTCTGGGTTACGAGGGATCTGCAGATTTACCACATGAGGTGCTTGATGCCTGTTGGGTGATTCCTGTCACAGATGGTGCAATCATTTTGCTTTTTCCAAAGGGCTTACTTGTGTTTTGAATATAGACCATTTTCTCAGAGCCATCTCAATAGACAATAGGTGCAGGAGTAGGCCATTTGGCCCTTCGAGCCAGCACTGCCATTCAATGTGATCATGGCTGATGATCCACAATCGATACCCCGTTCCTGCCTTCTCCCCATACACTCTATCTTTATCTTCCCACCCTATCCCATATCCACCTATCTTCAAGAGCCTGTTCTAACTCTCTCTTGAAAGCATGCAGAGAATTGTCGCCCACTGTCTTCTGAGGCAGCGAATTCCACAGATTCATAACTCACTGGGTGAAAAAGTGTTTCCTCATCTCCGTTCTAATGGTCCACTGCGAAATCTCCTCACTTTGAAGAAGTTCTCCTCCTCTCTCCGACGAGAGTTCTGCAACACCCTCTCTCGCGGCTCCCCGCCTGTGATTCCTGATTTCTGACAACCCAATTCCTTCTCTCCAGAGATGCTGCCTGTCCCGTTGAGTTACTCCAGCCTTTTATGTCTATCTTCAAATGCTCCTTCAATTGTTTGAAATGGTTTTGGATCAGGGATTTTTATGAATTGATGGAGGTGTTCTAATTTTTTTCGGCAAAGCTTTGTGAACCTCCCTTCAGCATTTTCTCTGTTCCAGTTTTTTCCTCCTATAATGTAGTTTGTGGTGAAGTGTGTATTTTGGGTCTGATATAAGGCATTTAAATGATGTTACCTGCCTACCTGCCATGAGAACCCGAAGAAGGGAGTGTTACTGAGGGAGGTTACTGACATTAGCTGGCTTATCCAGTTCGAACATATGGCACAAATAGAAATTGTCCAGGGTGTTTAATTGTCATATGAACCAACAGCGGAACAATTATGTTGGGATAAGGCCACGTGCTGAAATACAGAGGGTAGCTTTGTTCTGCATGCTATCCAAACAGATCAGATAATACAATACATAAATACAATCATCCAACTTGAGTACAACAGGTAGAGCAAAGGGGAAGATACAGAGTGCAGAATATAGTTCTCAGCATCGTAGCGCATCAGTTGCTTGGATGAAGTCCAATATCCTCATTGAGGTAGAGGCAAATCGGACAGTACACGAGCTGAAGGAAGGACCGTTCAGAAGCCTGATAATGGAGGGGGCGAAGATATTCCTGAATCTGGTGGTATGGGTTTTCAAGCCACTACACCTTCTGCCAGAGGGGAGCAGGGGTCGGAAGAAGGAATTCGTACTTGCAATAGCATAACTGGCCCTTGAACAGTCGGAAAATTTGGCAGAGGCCGATGCCTCTCCTGTTGTTTGAGGTGTAATATCAGAGGTTGATTTGACATTGGTTGTGAGGAGGAAGCAATGTGGCTAAACAGTTTCCCATTACTCTTCCATGCCAGCAGGAAGGTTATTGGGGGAGAGATGAGAGGAGAGATGAGTAAAGCATTGGGGAGATGGTTCCTCCAGCAGTTGGCTGTTTGCTCTTTCACGGATAAGTTGGTTAGAATCAGGGCTTGCACGCCATCGATGTGGAGGAGATTGTGGTCCTGACCCACAGAGCCTTGCCGTTGGCTGTACCAAGCTTCAGTGCGTCCCACAGCACGTACTCCTGCAGTCTAGAGCCCCGATATTCCCCGACGGGCATCTCGTTGCCGCTTTGCATAACGCAAACTCACGATACCGATCACTTTCCAGAGTCACCGAAGTGTCGGGGTGCATGAACAGACTGAGCAATGAGATCCCTTATCATTCACTATACATTTGTCAGTGTCAAGATGGCAGACAAGGTGACATTTTAAGTTGTGCTAAAAAAGTTGAATGCGGATTGAATCGAGCAAGGACTCCCTCAGTTGTGGAGTGAAGCAGTCTTCTCTTCTTTGCTGCAATGTGTTCAGGAATGATAACATAAACAAGTGCTGCCCTCACTTTGTTGAAGAAGCTAAATAACTTATTGCCTCGTAAGAAAATTCCTTGAAGTCACACTTACAGTATGATGAAAATATTCTACTGATTCAAAAAAACAAACAAATTTCCAAATTATCTGCTTTGAAAAGATGATGGGTGTTAGCTCTTTGTTACTCTTGAAGTCAAATATGAAGGCGTATTCCTTTGAGACACATTTATTCATGCAAATATCAGAATTGTCAATGTTATTTATGCTAATCCCTTAATTCTTGTAATTAATGTTTTTTAAATCTGTATGGTTTTATGAAGTTGTACAGCATGGAAACAGGCCCTTCGGCCCAAATTGCCCATGTTGACCAAGATGCCACATCCACACTAGTCTCACCTGCACACATCTGGCCTATTTTCCTCATTGATTTTCTGGAACTTGTGTAATTGTAGCCGTTCGGGTTGTCTATCAGGGAAATATATTTATCGATTCAAATATTTTTGTCCAAATATCACACGTACTACGATCCTTGTCAGGAACTGGGCTGACAAAAGTGGTGGTGAAAATATTAGAATCTATCAATAAGGAAGTGACAATGGGGCACATGGAAATGAAAGGGATTAGCACAATCAGTTTGGGTTTATCAACGGGAAATAGTGAATGACCAATCTGTTGGAATAAATTAGGTTGTCTAGTCCAGAAGAAGGGCCTCGACGTGAAATGTTGATAGTCCATTTCCCTCGAAGATAGACACATAAAGCTGGAGTAAGAAGTAGGTTCAGTCAACATCTAAAAGGAATGGGTGACATTTTCAGGTTGGAAACCTTCTGTTCATTTTCCTCCATAGATGCTGCCTGACTTGTTGAGTTCCCCCGGCAGGTTCTTTTACGTGAGAGAAGGAATGGATGACTTTTCGGGTCGAGACCCTTCTTCAAACTGAAGGGTCTTGACCCGAAACGTCACCCATTCCTTCCCTCCATATAACCATATAACAATTACAGCACGGAAACAGGCCATCTCGGCCCTTAAACTCACAAGTCCATGCCGAACAAATTTTTTTCCCCTTAGTCCCACCTGCCTGCACTCATACCATAACCCTCCATTCCCTTCTCATCCATATGCCTATCCAATTTATTTTTAAATGATACCAATGAACCTACCTCCACCACTTCCACTGGAAGCTCATTCCACACCGCTACCACTCTCTGAGTAAAGAAGTTCCCCCTTATATTACCCCTAAACTTCTGTCCCTTAATTTCAAAGATGCTCCAGAAATGCTGCCTGTCCCGCTGAGTTACTCCAATGTCTATCTTCGGTTTAAACCAGCATCTGCAGTTCCTTCTTGCACAGGTTGTTTTATGTTCAAGATTCTAGCTTCTGCATTCTCTTGTGTCTCCAATCACTGTCAGAGTGGCAGCTTCCAGGGCACAATTTATTTGACATTGACATATTACACTCAACATTGAACCTTCATTTTTATTTTTAACATTTCAGCTGTGCATTGTCATCTTTCAAAGGTGTGCTCCGTCTGCCTCTAATGAAAGATTTGAGTAAAACATCAAATGGTGGAGACATTGATTCATTGGACGAGCACACAGTGCATCTGCCTTTGGAATCTTGGATTCCCTTAAGGTGCATGTTAATCTTAAAATTCACATCCCTGATTTCAAATTCCCACATGACCTCTTGCCTTCCCATCTCAGGAACTTCCTCTAGCCTTAAAGCCCCCCAAGATATCGTCATTCCTCCTGTTAAGTAGCAGTATACTCTGGAATTTAGGATGAGAGGGGATCTCATTGAAACATATAAGATTATTAAGGGTTTGGACATGCAGGATTCCTGATGTTGGGAGAGTCCAGAACCAGGGGCCACAGTTTAAGAATAAGGGGTAAGGCATTTAGAACGGAGACGAGGAAACACTTTTTCTCACAGAGTTGTGAGTCTGTGGAATTCTCTGCCTCACAGGGCGGTGGAGGCAGGTTCTCTGGATGCTTTCAAGAGAGAGCTAGATAGGGCTCTTAAAGATAGCGGAGTCAGGGGATATGGGGAGAAGGCAGGTACTGATTGGGGATGATCAGCCATGATCACATTGAATGGTGGTGCTGGCTCGAAGGTCTGAATGGCCTACTCCTGCACCTATTGTCAGTCAATCAAAGTTAAAACAAGAAAGCATCATCTCCTTTTGACATTCAAGAGTATTTAATTGTGATATTACTGGTAATATCATGGTCTATAATGGTCTATAAACACGGTATGAAAGATAACACAATGAATAAAAAAGTTAAACAAAATGGAAAATCCACAATTTTAATGCAGTAAAGTGCCGAGTGCAACCAAGACAGTTTGTAGTTCATAGTTTAGTTAGCTTTTGTTGTGCCCAAGAGCATGAAGTTCGCTGGGACGAAGCTGTCCCTGAACCTGGACGTTACAGCATTGAGGTCCTGTACATTTTTCCTGATGTAAAGAGTGAGATGAGAGCGTGGCCAGGATGCTGTGGGTCCTTGATGATGCTGGCTGTCTTTTTGAGGCAGCGCCTTCTGCAGATCCTTGAGATGGTGGGAAGGTCAATACCAGTGATGGACCGGGCATTGTAATAATGACATGATATTACCATTGTTGCATCTCTCATGAGGACCATCTTTGGTGTCACTGTTAACTGGAAACTATTGAATCCTTTGTCAAAATTGTCACTGTAAAAGCTGGTCAGTTATTGCATATTCTGCAGCAAGTGAATTTTGTGTTGACCATCCAAAACCTATCCACCATCTTCATTGCGCAAGTCGGGAGTGTCGTGGAATATTCTTTAATCTGTTGCTTGGTTTCTGTTCCAGCAATACTTGAAGTTTGGCACCAAACTGCCTTAAATCGGCACTGCGGCTGCTAATGTTGTTTCAACAATAGTGCCGCATGGCTGCATTATATGCTGTGTTCAAGATGTTATACAACCTCCTGTACACCACCTTCCCAAGCCCATAAGCTGTATTTGGTGGGACAAAAAGCCCAGAGTGCCTGTGAACGCAAGTCTCACACCATCCCGAATCGGAAAAACGTTGTTGTTTCTGCTTTGTAATTTAAAGTGATTCCTCAAACAATTCTCAACTACAGCGTATTCATCCATTTGCATGGTGTTGGTCATGAGAAGAGAGTCAAAAGTGTTTTCTTGTCATGTGTCCCGGATCGGACAATGATATTCTTACTTGCTGCAGCACAACACAATAATGGGAGCAGAAAACAAAAGTTCAGTGTGTATACACACACATACTCAATAAATAACAAATATAGTGCAACAGTAATAATAATCTGTTGCTGCGCCTTTACCACCTCAGGTAATTGAGGAAATTCAGAGTGTCTCCGAGGATCCTCCAGTGCTTCTACGCAGCGGCGGTGGAAAGCATCTTGTCCGGAAATATTACCATCTGGTTTGGGAATTGCTCTGCCCAGGACAAGAAGGCTCTGCAGAGAGTAGTGCATTCGGCCCGAACGCACTATGGGAACTTCACTCACCCCCCCTGCAGGAACTATACATCAGGAAGTGCAACCCCAGAGACAATAAGATCATGGGAGACCCCTTCCACCCCTGCAACGGACTGTTCCAGCTGCTACGGTCAGGCAAACGCCTCCGTTGCCATGCGGTGAGAACGGAAAGGTTGAGAAGGAGTTTCTTCCCAGAGGCCATTCGGACTGTAAACTCCTATCTCACCAGGGACTAACTCTACTGAATGTTTTTCCTTCCATTATTTATTATGTAAAAGAATATGTGTGTTATGATTGTGTTTAGAATTTGTTTGGTTGTTTTGTTGTTTGTCTTTTGCACAAAAGTCCGCGAGCATTGCCACTTTCATTTCACTGCACATCTCGTATGTGTATGTGACAAATAAACTTGACTTGACTTGCTGTTCGGAGCATATTTGTTGTTGTGTTCAAAAGCCTGATGGCTGTAGGGAAGAAGCTGTTCCTGAACCTGGACGTTACAGTTTTCAGGCTCCTGTACCTTCTTCCCGATGGCAACGGTGAAATGAGTGTGTGGCCATGATGGTGTGGGTCCTTGATGATGTTGGCTGCCTTTTTGAGGTAGTGCCTGTGATAGATCCCTCCGATGGTGGGGAGGTCAGAGCCGGTGATGGACTGGGCAGAGGTCACAACTTTCTGCAGTCTTTTCCGCTCCTGGACGTTCCAGTTGCCGAAACCAAGCCACGATGCAGCCAGTCGGCATGATCTCTATCGTGCACCTGTAGCTGTTCAGGAGAATCCTCTTTGACATGCCGACTCTCCGTAATCTTGTCGGGAAGAAGAGTTGCTGATGTGCCTTCTTTATAATTGCATCAGTGTGCTGGGAATTCTCACTGATAATTTTAGCAGTTATTGATCATCCACAATTTAAAACAAAACAAAGAATTTTGAGGGCATTTTAAAGAACGGTCAAAATAGGCTGACCACCTCCAAGTGAGACACTGTGAAATGTATGCAGACGTCAGCATTTTATGAAGGTTCACCATGGGGTCCTTGTTCCTATATTCTCCTGCTGCACCACATTATTACTTATTATAGAAGTGGGAATGGGACATCTGGAATTTAATTGGGTTACATAGAACACAGAACAGTACAATACAGGAACAGGCCCTTGGGCCACGATGTCTGTGCCGAACATGATGGCAAGATAAACTATAATCTGTACTCTTCCATTCCCTGCATGGTCAGCATGGATTTCATTTCATGTCATCATTGAAACATATAAGATTGTTAAGGGATGGGACACACTAGCGGCAGGAAACATGTTGCCGATGTTGGGGGAGTCCAGAACCAGGGGCCACAGTTTAAGAATACGGAGTAAGCCATTTAGAACGGAGACGAGGAAACACTTTTTCTCACAGAGAGTTGTGAGTCTGTGGAATTCTCTGCCTCAGAGGGAGGTGGAGGCCGGTTCTCTGGATGCTTTCAAGAGAGAGCTAGATAGGGCTCTTAAAGATAGCAGAGTCGGGGGTTATGGGGAGAAGGCAGGAACGGGGTACTGATTGGGGATGATCAGCCATGATCACAGTGAATGACGGTGCTGGCTCGAAGGGCCGAATGGCCTCCTCCTGCACCTATTGTCTATTGTCTATTTATGAAAGGGAAATTGTTTGACAAATCTGGAATTGTTGTGAGCGTGTACCAGGATAAATAACAGTAAACCAGCTGATTTGGACTTTCAGAATTGGAGTGCATAATACTGTGGGTGATGTGCTGGTTTGGACTGCGGGTTGGTTAAGGGACAGTGGGAAGATATGAGTACTGTGGGGTTGGGAGACTGTGGCCAGGGAGATGTTGCATGGATTAGTGCTGGCAGGGGCGGAAATCACTTTTAAAACATGGGGGAGGGGGGGGGGACACACAATGAGGCCTAACATCTAGGACGGGCCTGCAGTTCCCAGGGCAGGCAGGTGATCTGGGCGCTACAGCCAGACCCGGGGCGAGCGAGCCGACCTGGGAACTGCAGCTAGTCCCGGGCTGCTAGATGCCACGAGCTGGCGGCCTCCAACTGTACTCGACCTTGAGGGCTCCAGTCGCAGAGCCTGTGGACTCGCCATCATGGAGCTGGCTGACCTCAGAGGCTGCGACTTGACTTCGGAAGCTTCGGTTTTGCTGCGACATGTTTTACAAATCATGGGATGGGGGGGTGGGGGGGAGACAGGCCCCCGTTCCCCCAGGATTTCCACCAGCTGTTCGGTAGAAACAATACAAGACCGTTGTGAGAGCAATGCAGAGCAGCAACACAAACAGGTATTGATGTGGCAGATGGTGCATCACGTTGAACACGGTTGGTCATCCCCTTGCGTTTATTTTTATTTTATTAAAGTGCAGCAATTTTTAAATAGTGAGAGACTGAGGAAATATTGATGTTCATAAATATGTTATAAGGTAATAAGGTCACAAGTGATAGGGGTAGAATTAGGCCATTCGGCCCATCAAGTCTACTCCGCCATTCAATAATGTCTGATCTATCTCTCCCTCCAAACTACCTTCTCCCCATAACCTCTGACACCCGTGCCAATCAAAAATCTATCTACCTCTGCCTTAAATATACCCACTGACTTTGCCTCCACAGCCTTCTGTGGCAATGAATTCCACAGATTCACCACCCTCTGGCTAAAGAAATTCCTCCTCATCTCCTTCCTAAAAGAATCCCTTTAATTCTAAGGTGATGGCCTCTAGTCCTAGACTCTCCCACTAGTGGAAACATTTTCTCCACATCCACTCTATCCAGGCCTTTCGCTTGTTGGTGTTCGTGTAGATAAATCACTGAAGATGAATGTGCAGGCTCAGAGCGCAAATACAAAGGCACTGGCATGTCGGTCTTCACTGCAAGAAGATTTCATTGCAAGAGTCAAGGTGTTATTCTGCTTGTATTAGACGGTGATTATGTTTCTTGTCACCTTCTTCTTCTTGCGAATGAAACATAAACCAAAGGAATAGTTAGATCTCAAGCCGGGTGGGTGTTGAGCAGCCAGGTTGTTGTCTCTGTTGGTGCCAATGTCTGCCAGGCCCTGACACAGCTCCATGTGGTGGGTGGTAGAGCGGGCACCCAGAGATGACACTGTTTCTTACCCAGAGATGGATATACTTGCCGAATCTTTCAGAATTGAGGAAGGAAGAACACATTCTCTTTCTGTCATCCATTCCTTCTCTCCAGAGATGCCGCCTGACTAGCTGAGTTACTCCAGCACTTTGTGTCTATCTTCCCTTTTTGTCAATTCTGATGAAGGGTTTTTGATGAGAAATGTCAATTGGTTTCTCTTTCCACAAATGCTTCTTGATGGCTGAGTTTCTCAGCATTTCAGATTCAAATTCCAGTTAATACAGTTTTTTACACAACAAGTTATTGTAATTCCAAGTGTATTTATATAATTCCAATTGTGTTATTGGTAGTCGATAATTTTGGGGGATTGAGTGGAAGAACTCAATCCCCAATGCATTTCATTGTCTCTGTACTGTACACTGACAATGACAATAAATTGAATCATTTCATTTCATTTCATTTCAAGAATGTTTTCTTACTGCTATGAAAATATTCAAGAAGCTTCGATTAAGCCTTGGATCCCTTTGTTTCTTTATTTTCCAGATAATAAAGGCGCAGGACACACAAGTTGAGCTCTTGACTGTGGGATTGGTCCGAGGTTTTCAAGTGCAATTGCGCCAGCAATTCAGCCTTCCCCTGCAGGACAAGTTGTGATTTTTGAATGCATTGACTCCAGGAACAGGCGTCTCGCTGAGACAAGACATAACTGCAGAGAACTCTCTCCAACCTGTAAGTCATTGTCACTCTGTGTTCTCCATAGTTTATTCACTTCAATAGGCCTGGATAGAATGTATGTGGAGAGGATGTTTCCACTAGTGGGAGAGTCTAGGACCGGAGGTCACAGCCTCAGAATTAAAGGACGTTCCTTTAAGAAGGAGATGAGGAGGAATTTCTTTAGTTAAGAGAGAGTGAGATAGAGCTCTAGGGGCTAGTGGAGTCAAGGGATATGGGGAGAAGGCAGGCACGGGTTATTAATAGGGGACAATCAGCCATGATCACAATGAATGGCGGTGCTGGCTCGAAGGGCTGAATGGCCTCCTCCTGCACCTATTTTCTATGTTTATATGTTTCTATGTTAGTCAGAGCTGTGGTGAGTCTGGAATGAATTGCCATGGAAGACTGTGGAGGCCAAGTCAGTGGATATTTTTAAGGCAGAGATGGATAGATTCTTGATTAGTGCGGGTGTCAGGGGTTATGGGGAGAAGGCAGGAGAATGGGGTTGAGAGGGAGAGATAGATCAGCCATGATTGAATGGTGGAGTTGATGATGGCCTAATTCTGCTCCTAGAATTCATCAACTTCATTGTTCCCCCATTCGCGTGTGTGTATGTGAAGTTGCAGTAGATCTGTCCACCAAATTCATGGCCATCGTTTCTTCTTTGTTCTTGCATGTTGCCTTTCATTATGTTTAAACATTTATGTATGGCGGGTGAATAAGCAAGCCACGCGTGGTGAAACAAAGAGATCTTTACTGTCAAAGACAAGAGAACGGCACACACGTGAATGGGGGAAGGTTGAGCTGAGCGGGGTTCATTACATATACCAGGGCACCCTCCTAAACCCAGTCATGTCACCCTACCCCCGACTGCCGAGAGTTCACACAGCAAGTGGCCTAACCACCAGGTGGCGCCACATATGACACTAGACAATAGGTGCAGGAGCAGGCCATTCGGCCCTTTGAGCCAGCACCGCCATTCAATGTGATCATGACTGATCTATGGAGCGAAGGAAATAGGCAACGTTTCGGGCCGAAACCCTTGGGTTTCGGCCCGAAATGTTACCTATTTCCCAAGGGATTCGGCCCCGAAACGTTGCCTATTTCCCAAGGGATTCGGCCCCGAAACGTTGCCCATTTCCTTCGCTCCATAGATGCTGCTGCACCCGCTGAGTTTCTCCAGTACTTTTGTCTGAGTGGATTAGGTATTAGCTACAAGGAGTGATTGGACACTTGGATTGTTTTCTTTGGAACGTCGGAGGTCACGGGAAGACAATAGACAATAGGTACAGGAGTAGGCCATTCGGCCCTTCGAGCCAGCACCGCCATTCAATGTGATCATGGCTGATCATCCCCAATTAGTGCCCCGTTCCTGCTCTTTCCCCATATCCCCTGACTCCACTATCTTTAAGAGCCCTATCTAGCTCTCTCTTGAAAGTATCCAGAGAACCGGCCTCTGAGGCAGAGAATTCAATTTTTTTGTTTTTAATTTTTTTAATTTTCCCGCATTGCTTTGCATTGTGTACCAATCTGCCATGTTCCTGTTTTCAACCAGAGCCTGCCCATCTGCTTCTGACTATCACCAAGCTGCAATGGTTAAACTTCCCCATTGGGGGCTCTAGGTGCTCCATCGGTGTTGAATAAAAAATGTTGATCAATAGAAATGCCGAACTTAAGCTGTGTGTGGATCTGTATTCACAATTGCTACGCACTCTGATCAGTTCCCCATTAACCACGGCACTCTGCTGTCTCGTTTCAAACTTGACATGGACATGGACATGGATTGGTGATGTTTCAGGTTAGGACCATTCTTGGAAGGCAGTGGAGGCCAATTCACTTGATGTCTTCAAGAGAGGGTCAGATTTAGCTCCAAGGGCTAAAGGAATCAAGGGATGTGGGGGAAAAAGGCGTAACAGGGCACTGATTTTGGATGATCAGCCTTGATCATATTGAATGGCAGTACTGGCTCGAAGGGCCGAATGGCCTACTCATGCATCTATTGTCTATTGCATTGCACCAGTCCAAAAAAAGAGACAGAATGCAGTAGTAACTCAGCGGTCAGTCTGAAGAAGGGTCCCGACCCAAAACGTCACCTATCCATGTTCTCCAGAGATACTTCCTGACCTGCGGAGTTACTCCAGCACTTTGTCTCTTTTTTTTGGGTAAACCAGCATCTGCAGTTCTTCGTTTCCACATTGCTCCAGCCCAACTGTGGATATGGCCCCTGTGAATCCGTCAGTTGCCGTATACAATTTGTTTTACTAAATTCATTTGAATGATCACATCTGCTTTGCTTTGGTTTTTCTTTTAAACTTCCTCCGATCCCAAAGAATTGCTCACCCACATTGTCCCATCTGACAACATAGAAACATAGACAATAGGTGCAGGAGTAGGCCATTCGGCCCTTCGAGCCATCCATTCAATATGATCATGGCTGATTATCAAAAATCAGTAATGCGTTCCTGCTTTCTCCCCATATCCCTTGATTCCCTTAGCGCTAAGAGCTAAATCTGACTCTTTCTTGAAAACATCCAGGGAATTGCCTCCCAAGAATGGTCCTATCCTGAAATGTCGCCAATCCATGTCCTCCACAGATACTGCCTGACCCGCCAAGTTACTCCAGCACTTTGTGTTTTGCTCATGATTCAGGCATCTGCAGTTCCGTGTGTCTCCATTGCCATGTTTTTTTCTCTCTCCTTTCACACTTTGATCAGTTGAATGAGGCTGAGAAGGCTGTAATTAGTAGGTTCATCACGGTGGTATTTTGGAAGTTTAATGTGTGAACAAACATGACGCTGCCATCCGTTATTTTTGGGAATACTAACCACATGATTGGTTTTGTGTCTTCAGAAAACGTAGGGTTTGATTCCGCCATATTACCTACTTGAACATTAGCATCAAAAATAATTTGTGTTTATATAGTGGCTTTAAAATACCAAAGCATGTCGGCAGAATAGACAATGGACAATAGGTGCAGGAGTAGGCCATTCAGCCCTTTGAGCCAGCACCGCCATTCAATGTGATCATGGCTGATCTATGGAGCGAAGGAAATAGGCAACGTTTCGGGCCGAAACCCTTGGGTTTCGGCCCGAAATGTTACCTATTTCCCAAGGGATTCGGCCCCGAAACGTTGCCTATTTCCCAAGGGATTCGGCCCCGAAACGTTGCCTATTTCCCAAGGGATTCGGCCCCGAAACGTTGCCCATTTCCTTCGCTCCATAGATGCTGCTGCACCCGCTGAGTTTCTCCAGTACTTTTGTCTGAGTGGATTAGGTATTAGCTACAAGGAGTGATTGGACACTTGGATTGTTTTCTCTGGAACGTCGGAGGTCACGGGAAGACAATAGACAATAGGTACAGGAGTAGGCCATTCGGCCCTTCGAGCCAGCACCGCCATTCAATTTGATCATGGCTGATCATCCCCAATCAGTACCCCGTTCCTGCCTTCTCCCCATATCCACTGACTCCACTATCCCCTGAGATCTATCTAGCTCTCTCTTGAAAGTATCCAGAGAACCGGCCTCCACCGCCCTCTGAGGCAGAGAATTCCACAGACTCACAATTCTCAGTGTGACAAAGTGTTTCCTCATCCCCGTTCTAAATGGCCTCCCCCTTATTCTTGAACTGTGGCCCCTGGTTCTGAACTGAATAATGGAATGGTGAGTGGCGATAGGTGGTGGGGATGAATAATCTCTGAGTCCTCATGCGTTTTTGCAAAATCATGCAGCATTTTGGGCAAATATTTGGTTTCCATTAGAATTTGCCCAAATATTGTTCATGTGCATCCAATCATTCTTATCTTCCCTTCACGTTTGTATGTTTTGCATTTCTCAATTCCCACTTTATAACAAGTCAAGAAACATAAGTTCTATTTGCAGAAAAGACTTCAGAAATAACTAATAACTTGGACAGACCCCATCCTGTCACAATGTCTATCAGACAAACGTTAATATGGTCTGTAGTTTTGGATTAAGTAATCGGTCATTGCCCAGTAATAAACTCAGTCATACACGCAGCCTTGGTGTAATGATCAGTCTAAAATCAGCACTTGGCCTCATCATCGATTTCCCTTTGCATTAAGCTTAAATGACTGATAAAACACTGGAATGCAAAATTCATACAATGGTATGGTTGCCGTATTAGCCGGGCCATCCGTATTTTGGGCTAAATTGGTTTGTCCCATACGGGACCGCCCTTGTCCCGTATTTGACCGCTACTATTCGGGTCGAGGGATCTGTCGGGTCGGAGCGCTGCGTCTGGCCCCGCCTCACCTGTCCCGGCGTAGTGCAGCCCATGGAGTGCAGCATCAGCAGCGCCTCGCCCGTGGCCCCGTCGGTCGGCAACCCGGCCAGCTGTCCGACTTTCGAACCTTCGCTTGCCGCCGACACCAACACCACCCCTCCTTCTCATGGCCGATGAGACACTCCAACACTATGTGTTTTAAATAAACTAATGTTAAAAAGAATGGTTACCTGGCAGGTCGATGCGTTCTCACGGAAGTCGTCATTTTGTTTTGGTCTTCCAAGAATGTAAAGCCATTTTGCCCTCACCAACTGACCATGTGCCCCCCCCCCCCACCAGATCCCTCCAGAGATGAAAACATTTTCATTAAAGGTAATCCTTGTGGCACTATGTTACAGAGATAAATTAGGCAGAGATGTATAAATTAGATAGGAGTGGATTTCCTCAGCTCGATGGACTGGATTTTCCTATTTGAATGCTGGACCATTCACACTGGGGCATTAACTCTGTCACCTCACACAACTTGCATCTCTGCTCACGAGTATGAGAGAGTAAACTGGAATGAGGACCAAGGTGAATATTTCTCCAAGGATTACAAATTGTGTGGATTGGAGTGGAAGGTTGCTTTTAATGAACAAACTCGAGTTACTTAATTAGACCGACTCATTAGTGATAATATTATATTATGCACAGCCATTAAAGTAGTCACATTTCCCAAGGCTCTTCAAATGAGTATCAATAAGCACAAGAGTACATAGCACACGGGAGACTACAGATGCTGTAGTGTCACTGCTGGAGCAACTCAGCAGGTCAGGCAGCATCTGTCGAGAGATATGGACAGATGACAAGGTGGGAGATTGCAACCTTCACGGGGTCCGCCCTGTTTCGACAAATGCAATCAACCCGGCGTGCACAATCAAATAGAACAAGTTGCCCTACAACTTTAGGCTGTGCACGCCGTACGCAAGAAGATAGACAGACAGATGACATTTTGGGTCGGGACCCTTTTTCAGACTGCTATCTTCAACTCAAACAGGTTGGGTTGATGGGCAGATCGGGGTAGTTGGTCAAAGGCTTGGTCGTAAAGCTGGGGTTTCAGGTGTGTCTTGAGAGTAGGAGATTTATTTGCTTTGGCTGTGGAAGGCTTATTTATTCAAGTCCAAGTGAGTTTATTGTCATGTGTCCCTGTATAGGACAATGAAATTCTTGCTTTGCTTAAGCACACAGAACATAGTAGGCATTTGAAACAAGTTTATTCATGGATAACCCCTTGAGATGGACAGTCATCTCGCTTTCGAGGGGGTCCAACATAGAACATACAGCACAAGACATAACATACATAGAGACTCTCATTGACCCACCTACCCACACACCAATCCCAAAACCCCTCCATCCCCACTTGTTATAGTTTATAACAATTGTTAATTGGCTTTACATATCCAATAATAACAATAGTTATGTGTTACAGCATAATGTTAATGCATAATACCATATACCACCTATCATACATCGTACGTTAATACAGTTGTACAGGGTCTTGGTGAGACCACACCTGGAGTATTGCGTACAGTTTTGGTCTCCAAATCTGAGGAAGGACATTATTGCCATAGAGGGAGTGCAGAGACGGTTCACCAGACTGATTCCTGGGACGTCAGGACTGTCTTATGAAGAAAGACTGGATAGACTTGGTTTATACTCTCTAGAATTTAGAAGATTGAGAGGGGAACTTATAGAAACTTACAAAATTCTTAAGGGGTTGGACAGGCTAGATGCAGGAAGATTGTTCCCGATGTTAGGGAAGTCCAGGACAAGGGGTCACAGCTTAAGGATAAAGGGGAAATCCTTTAAAACCGAGATGAGAAGAACTTTTTTCACGCAGAGAGTGGTGAATCTCTGGAACTCTCTGCCACAGAGGGTAGTTGAGGCCAGTTCATTGGCTATATTTAAGAGGGAGTTAGATGTGGCCCTTGTGGCTAAGGGGATCAGGGGGTATGGAGAGAAGGCAGGTACGGGATACTGAGTTGGATGATCAGCCATGATCATATTGAATGGCGGTGCAGGCTCGAAGGGCCGAATGGCCTACTCCTGCACCTAATTTCTATGTTTCTATGTTTCTAATACATACTACCAACATTATTACATGATATTATTTCATGATATTGTGACATAATACAATATAAGACCTTTTTACACTATGCAATACAATAATACATTTACTACAAAACAGATCAGCGTGTCCATATACTATAATATAAATATATACACACATGAATAAATAAACTGGTAAAGTGCAAATAACAGAAAATGGGTTATTAATAATCAGAGTTTTGTCCGAGCCAGGTTTAATAGCCTGATGGCTGTGGGGAAGTAGCTATTCCTGAACCTGGTTGTTGCAGTCTTCAGGCTCCTGTACCTTCTACCTGAAGGTAGCGGGGAGATGAGTGTGTGGCCAGGATGGTGTGGGTCTTTGATGATACTGCCAGCCTTTTTGAGGCAGCGGCTGCGATAAATCCCCTCGATGGAAGGTAGGTCAGAGCCGATGATGGACTGGGCAGTGTTTACTACTTTTTGTAGTCTTTTCCTCTCCAGGGCGCTCAAATTGCCGAACCAAGCCACGATGCAACTGGTCAGCATGTTTATTAAACAGACGATGGGCCGAATGGCCTAATTCTGCTCCTGTCAATTACAACCTTACGAAATGGGCTCTTTGGACAACTAAGTCCACAGCAACCATCGATCACCCATTCACAATAGTTCTAGGTTATCCCACTTTCCAATACTCTTCCGTTCTCCCTGTGACCCCGTGGGTTTTCGCCGGGTGCTCCAGTCTCCTCCCACATCCCAAAGACGTGCCGGTTTGTAGGTTAATATATAATTTGTCCCCATCTGTGTTGGACAGAACTAGTGGATAGGTGATCGTTGGTCGATGTGAACTCGAGTAGCGAGGGCTCCGTTTCCATGCTCTGAACTAAACTAAACCAGAGCGGTCTGCAGAAGGGTCCTGACACAATATCTTGCCTATCCCTCCCCTCCACACATGCTGCCTGACCCAGTTGAGTTCTTCCAGCACTTTGTATTTTGCCCATGAACTTCCCTCCGATTTTTTCTCCCACCAACCTTACGCAAAGGATAATACCCAATAGTCAATTATCTATTAACCAGCACCCAGAAGAACCGCAAGCTCAAGCGAAGAGCGTGCAGTGGCAATTAGCATGGAAACCCAGATCACGGCAACACCACTGGGCCAGCGCAGGTGGTTTTATGAGAGGAAAACCGTGTTTAACAAATTTAATTAGATCTTTTGAGGGTGTAATTAATAGGGTGGATAAAGGAGAGCCAGCAGATGGTCCTGACCTGAAGTGTGATGTACATGCCAAGTATTTGTTGTTCCAAGAGGCATCTGATCAGCTGTTGCTGAAGTAGCGGTGGGGTGAAGGGAATGTGGGTGGAAGACTGGTTTTAACGGACAGAACAAACAAGAGTTTGGAGCACAGTCTTTTACCCATAGGGCAATCGAGAACCAGTGGACATGGGTTTAAGACGAGAGGGGAAGGATTTAATATGAACCTGCGGGGAAACTATTTTCACTCAGATGATGATGGGTAAATGGAACGAGCTGCCAGTTTAGATTATTGTCACGTGTCCTGAGGTACAGTGAAAAGCTTTTGTTGTGTACTAGCCAATCCAAATACACTTGGACAGGTACATGGATAGCAAAGGTTTAGCGGGTTATGGGCCAAATGTGGGCAGGTGGGACTGGTGTCGATGGGGCATCTTGGTCGGAATGGGCAAGTTGGGCCGAAGGGCCTGTTTCCATGCTGTATGACTCTAAGAGTAGCAGATCGGTTATGTTCAAGGTGTATGTTCAAGGCAGATAGAGTAACATGAGAGGAAATGTGAGACTGTCCATCTTGGCAGACACAAGGAAGTGCCAATGCTGGAATCTTGCATCGAACACACATTTGGGGCATTATTTGTTGGGACCATGGCAGTGAGACGTTCTCACTCTGCACGACACAAGGATACAGTTTTGATTTCTTAATTTGAAAAAAGGTTACGTTGACTTAAAGCTTCACGGCATCGATTTTTGCAACAAGGGAGTTGTCTATGAGAAAGATCGAGCAGTATGGGCCCAGCCTGAAGAATGAGAGATATCTCAGTGCAGGCGGGCGGGCAGGCAGGCAGGTCGATTCAGCGGATCAGACACCATCTCTGGAGGAGGACGAGCACAAAAAGCTGGAGGCACTCAGTGGGACAGGCAGCATCTTTGGATAGATGGATGACGTTTCAGATCGAGAGCCTTCTTCAGACTGAGTCAGAGGAGAGAGAGAGATACAGAGATAATGAATTGTAAGGTGTGAAAACAAGGCAAAGGTGACGGAAATCAAGGGAAATGTAGACTAGATAACGAGTCTGGGCTATATCGTGGTTGTGGAGTCGGCGAGCAGGAAGAATGACGGGGAGCAGTGAGAGAGGATGCTGTACAGCTCTCGTCGGAGAGACGATTTAGGAAGGAACGGCGGATGCTGATTTAATACGGATCAGCTACGTTTCGGGTCGGGACCCTTCTTCAAGCAGTGATGTTTTTTACAAGATACAAGATACAATTTATTTGTCATTTGGACCCCTTGAGGTCCAAACAAAATGCCGTTTCTGCAGCCATATATTACAAACAAATAGACCCAAGACACAACATAATTTACATAAACATCCATCACATCGCTGTGATGGAAGGCCCAAAAAAACTTATCTCTCCACTGCTCTCTCCCCCCCCCGATGTCCCCCCCCCCCGTCAGTCAAAGTCAAAGCCCCCGGCTGGCAATGGCGTTTGTCCCGTGGCCATTAAAGCCACGCCGGGTGATGCAAGGTCGCACACCGGGTCTTGGTGTTGGAGCCCCCGGCGTGCGCTCGCAGAGTCCCGCGGCCGTTCCAAGCAGCGCAGGGCGGTGATGTAAGGCCCGGCTCCAGGAGCTCTTCGACCCCGCAACTCGGGCGGGAGAAGTCGCCGTTGCGGGAGCCCTGAAAAGCGGTCTCCCTCCAGGGACCCACGGGCTCCTGGTGCCGCCGCCCGCCAGACCCGCAGTTGCAGCCTCCGAATCTCCGGAGGTCGGGCCGCAGCAGCGCTCCACCACCGCTCCACCCGCTCTGGACTCGGCCAGCCCCGCGACGGTGAGGTGAGTCGTCGGCACCAGAGCCCCCGGTCTTCCTGTTGGAGGCCGCTCCACGTTGCAGCCCCAACGACAACGGAGACCCGACAAAGAAAAGGTCGGGTCTCCCGGGCAGGGCGAGGTTAAGAGTTACCCCCTCCCTCCCAGCTCCACCCCCCACACACACACCCCAACAGAAGAGAACAAAAACTACATTAAAACATAGACAAAAAATAATAAAAACGCAGACGGGCTGGAGAGGCCGCTGCTGACGAGAGTTTTTAGCATTAGGACAGCCCAGTGGTGCAGCTGGCAGAGTTGCTGACTCCCAGCACCAGCGACCCCGGTTCAATCCTCATCTCGGGCACTATCTGTGTGGAGTTTGCACATTTTCCCTGTGACTGCGTGGATTTCCTCCGGGTGCTCTGGATTCATCCCACATCCCAAAGACGTGCTGGTTTATAGGTTCATCGGCCTCTGTAAATTGCCTTCAAAGCCCTGTCCGACTGTACGAGTTCATTCCAAGAGCTCTCCCGAGTCGGAGCTCGGGGACATCTCATAGCGGCTCGTAACGCTAACGGCAGGTACTCGGGGAACGCGGTAAACTCGGGAAGACTCGTGAAGATTTGTCAATGTGTTGAAAAATGTCCATGAGAGCCCCGAGTACCTACGAGTGGCCATTACCATAAATCTCTGAGTTTGAATCAGGACAAACTCGGAAGAACTCTTTGAATTAGCTTGTACCAGACAGGGCTTTTAGTGTATACTAGACCAAGTGCAGACCCGTTGGGTCTGCTCCCCCAATGGTGTGATCCCCCAACCCAATATTCCACCATGCACCTGTCTCCTCCAATGGAACTGAGCCCGTTCCCAAATGTAAGATTCCAGCACTCCCCTGCCTCCCTCAGCAGTGGATTAAAAAAAAATCCAATTTCACCTCCCCTGCCTGCTGCAGCAGTTCCAATTGCAATACCAATTGGCCCTCCCCCTCCTGTTGAAGCACTTGCTGTGATATCCCATTGAGGTGAAAAGTTCAGAGTGTTCCTGTCTTGCAACTTTGTTTTGAAATGTGTTGGAAGCTGATAGGAAGGAGCAGCGAATCAAAAGAAAGAAAGGCCGGACGGACGAACGGCAGGCGGCAGCCACAGACTTTTATATAATAATAGATTGATAGATTGAGTGGATGGAAAATGGGATAACAAACTGGAGGGAACGGGTGACCAATAGCCAGCATGGACTCAATGGGGCGAAGGGCATGTTTCATGTTGCTTTTGTAAACATTTTGAGGATGAGGGGGTGATCTTATAGAGCTGTATAAGATCATGAAGGGAATCAATCAGGTAGATGCACAGTCTCTTGTCCAGAGTGGGTGAATCGAGGACCAGAGGACATAGGTTTAAGGTGAAGGGGAAAAGATTTGATTGGAATCTGAGGGGTAACTTTTTCTCACAAAGGGTGGTGGGTGTATGGAACGAGCTGCCAGAGGAGGTATTTGAGGCTGGGACTATCCCAACATTTAAGGAACCGCTAGACAGGTACATGGATAGGACAGGTTTGGGGCGATATGGACTAAATGCTGCCAGGTGGGACTAGTGTAGCTGGCTTGTTGGCCGGTGTGGGCAAGTTGGGCCGAAGGGCCTGTTTGTACACTGTATCACTTAAAGGGTTCCAGAATGCTGCCTGAGTCGCCAAGTTATTCCAGCCATTTGTGTTTCCATATTTTTACGCTGCCACCCATATAACCATATAACCATATAACAATTACAGCACGGAAACAGGCCATCTCGGCCCTACAAGTCCGTGCCGAACAACTTTTTTTCCCTTAGTCCCACCTGCCTGCACTCGTACCATAACCCTCCATTCCCTTCTCATCTATATGCCTATCCAATTTATTTTTAAATGATACCAACAAACCTACCTCCACCACTTCCACATGAAGCTCATTCCACACCGCCACCACTCTCTGAGTAAAGAAGTTCCCCCTCATGTTACCCCTAAACTTCTGTCCCTTGTCCTCTTGTCATGTCCCCTTGTTTCAACCTTCCCTATTCTCAAAGGGAAAAGCTTGTCCACGTCAACTCTGTCTATCCCTCTCATCATTTTAAAGACCTCTATCAAGTCCCCCCTTAACTTTCCAGAGAATAAAGACCTAACTTATTCAACCTATCTCTGTAACTTAGTTGTTAAAACCCAGGCAACATTCTAGTAAATCTCCTCTGTACTCTCTCTATTTTGTTGACATCCTTCCAATAATTGGGCGACCAAAATTGTACACCATACTCCAGATTTGGTCTCACCAATGCCTTGTACAATTTTAACATTACATCCCAGCCTCTATACTCAATGCTCTGATTTATAAAGGCTAGCATACCAAAAGCTTTCTTTACCACCCTGTCTATATGAGATTCCACCTTCAAGGAACTATGCACGGTTATTCCCAGATCCCTCTGTTCAACTGTATTCTTCAATTCCCTACCATTTACCATGTATATCCTATTTTGATTTGTCCTGCCAAGGTGTAGCACCTCACATTTATCAGCATTAAACTCCATCTGCCATCTGCCATCTTTCAGAGGAGTTCAGAAAGTTATGATTAACTGTCTATTGTTTTCCATGTTCCAGGTGCAGGCCTTGCCTCCAGCCACCCATGGAGATGCAGTAACAAGCTTCAAGAGGCAGCAGAGGCGCCGACTGACTGCTCCCTTCTCCCGGCCATCCCCGACTACGGTTGCTCCTCGACCCGTCCAGAGCCGCCATGTACGGTAGCTCTCGGACCGTGGGCCACGTGGAAGGCAGCCCGTCCCGGTCTCCACGGCTTCCCCGCTCCCCGCGACTGGGGCACCGGAGGACCAACAGCAGCGGGACGGGGGGTGCCGGGAAAACCTTGTCGATGGAGAACATCCAGTCACTGAACGCTGCCTACGCTACCTCGGGGCCCATGTACCTGAGCGACCACGAGGGCGTGGCCTCCACTAGCTTTCCCAAAGGGACCATGACTCTGGGCAGGGCCACCAACCGGGCAACGTACGGAGGTCGGGTCACGGCCATGGGCAGCAGTCCCAACATCGCCTCGGCCGGGCTACCTCCCGGTGTGGACGCCCTGTCCTTCGCCGATCACCACCACCACCCTCCGTCCCACCTGGTCACCCCCTCCCCTCACCACCACCACCACCACCTACACCAGGTGCCCTCCTCCACCCTGAGGCAGGTGCGTGACAGCACCCTCATCGACCTGCAGGTGCAGCTGAAGGACTTGCAGCGGGAGAACGACACCCTCCGCAAGGAACTGGACATCAAAGACACCAAGCTGGGCTCGTCCATGAACAGTATCAAAACCTTCTGGAGCCCCGAGCTGAAGAAGGAGCGAGTGCTGAGGAAAGAAGAGGCAGCGCGCATGTCGGTGCTGAGGGAACAGATGAGAGTGTCACACGAGGAAAGTCAGGTATCATTGATTCCACCATCCACCTTCTGTCACCTGCCCACTGCCATTAACTCCGACATTACGCCAATCCTTGCCAAACCGTACAATTAGTTATATCCAGCCACCAGGCTGAGCCCAAACCACCTTCAGTTGGAATAGAGTTCCTCATTACTCTGCACAATAAAGATGCATGTCTGCTCTTCATACCACCCTCACACCAGATCTGAATGTTGTTTGGAACCATGCTGTCATTTAAGCTCGAAAGGGTGCAGAAGTCCAAGGGCTGTCCAAGAGCTGTCCAAGAGCTGTCCAAGAGCTGTCCAAGAGCTGTCCAAGAGCTGTCCAAGAGCTGTCCAAATGCTGTCCAAGAGCTGGCAGTAGCACATTGGGTGATACCAAGGATAGCAAGGTGTTTTGATGCTCTTGCTACCCTAAAGGGCCTGTCCCACTGTACGAGGTAATTCAAGAGTTCTCCCAAGTTCGCCCCTGATTCGAGTTCGTATAATGTACGTAGGAGCTCGTACGGGTAAAAAGTAACCATTTTTTTCACCACCAGTATTTTTTTTACTCGTGGACATTTTTCACAGTTGAAAAAACGGCAGGAGTTTACCGGATTTCCCGAGTCCCTCCCGTTACTCATACGAACCACTACGTGACATCCATAAGCTCCTACGTACCCGCCACGTACATAACTCGAGCTCGAATCGGGGGAGAACTCGGGAGAACTCTTGAATTACCTCATACAGTGGGACAGGCCCTTTATTCTGCACACAGTAGCGATCAGGAGTTTGGGAAATATTTAGGTATTGGCTTATTATTGCCACATGTACCACGATACAATGAACAATTGTATTCTATGTGCCACCCGGGCAAATCACACTGTTCATGAGTGTACCAGGCAGTGAAAAAGAGAAAATAAACAGAGTGCAGAGTATAGTGTTGGAGCTACAGAGAAAGTGCAGATTAAAATAAAAAGTACAAGGGCCGCAACAAGGTAGATTGGAAGCTCATGAAATTCATCCCTAGCATATGAGTTACCCATCCAAAAGTCTGATAACAGCAGGGAAGAACCTGTCCTTGAATCTGGTGCATTCCAGCTTTTTTATCTTCTGCCCTAGTGGGGAGGGGAGGGGAGAAGAGCGAGTGACTTGGGTTTAACAGGTCCTTGATTATGCTGCCCGCTTTTCTGTGAGAGGGTGGTGTAGATGGAGTTGATTGGTTTGGAGGATGAGGGGAGGGTGGTTTGCTTGATGGACCGGCATTCCCAACTCCCAGCAGCATCTTGCAATCTTTAGTGAAACACTGCTGATGTCTCAGAGTGGTATGCGTGAAATCCAGACTGCGCAAGGGGGGCTGGTAATAAATATTTTAGATGAGTCCAGAGGCTGATTTGACCTCATTGATATTGAGTTGCATGAATGGATCTCATTTGTCCTAAGATGTCTTCTATGAAAGTTTTGGAGAGTGAGGAGATGAGTCCTTTCCAACAGATTACCCATTCTCAACCGTGTTCCATAATAGGGAAGCATCATGTTTAGTGTAGTTTTGTTTTAGTTTCATCTGTCATTTGCTCCGAGGTACAGTTAAAGGTAGACAAAAATGCTGGAGAAACTCAGTGGGTGAGGCAGCATCTATGGAGCAAAGGAATAGGTGACGTTTCGGGTCGAGACCCTTCTTCAGACTGATGTGGGGGTGGGGTGGCGGGGCGGAAAGAAGAAAGGAAGAGGCGGAGACAGTGGGCTGTGGGAGAGCTGGGAAGGGGAGGGGAAGGAGGGAGAAAGCAGGGACTACCTGAAATTGGAGAAATACAGTTAAAAGTGATTTTGTTGCATGCTATCCAGTCAGGGGAAAGACTATTTATGATTTACAATCAAGATGTTCACCAGGATGAAGGGAATAACGTTTTGTGCGAGATAACGTACAGTTTTGGTCTCCTAATCTGAAGAAGGACATTATTGCCATAGAGGGAGTGCAGAGAAGGTTCATCCTGGGATGTCAGGACTTTCATATGAAGAAAGACTGGATAGACTCGGTTTGTAATCGCTAGAATTTAGAAGATTGAGGGGGGGATCTTATAGAAACTTACAAAATTCTTAAGGGGTTGGACAGGCTAGATGCAGGAAGATTGTTCCCGAATGTTGCGGAAGTCCAGAACAAGGGGTCACAGTTTAAGGATAAGGGGGGAATCTTTTAGGACCGAGATGAGGAAAACTTTTTTCACACAGAGAGTGGTGAATCTCTGGAATTCGCTGCCGCAGAAGGTAGCTGAGGCCAGTTCATTGGCTATTTATAAGAGGGAGTTAGATGTGGCCCTTGTGGCTAAAGGGATCAGGGGGTATGGAGAGAAGACAGGAACAGGATACTGAGTTGGAGGATCAGCCATGATCATATTGAATGGCGGTGCAGGCTCGAAGGGCCGAATGGCCTACTCCTGCACCTATTTTCTATGTTTCTATGTTTCTATAACATCCTGCAAAGTCTGATTAAAGATATTCTGAGGGTCTCCAACGAAGGAGATGATAGCTCAGGGCCACTCTTGAGTTGTTGATAGGATGGTTCAGTTGCCTGATAACAGCCGGGAAGAAACTGTCCTTTGTAAATTACTGTAATGTTAGCAAAGGCCTGTAGACATGAATACAAGTCCCGGGATGTGAGTTTGTGACCTTCAATGACGGTGAGAAGGAAGGTCGGTAGACTGTTATATCAGAGATCATTATCTTCTGGCATTTGTGTCACATCAAAGCCTGTGATTTATTAAATTAAACCTGAACAATGTCCATGGTTAAGGAGCGACTGAGTCCAGCTTGTGGCTTTGTAGGAAGTGTTGTGTATACAACTCATCAGTGAACATCTGCTACTCTGACCATGGGTACTGAAAGTCATTGAAGCAATTGGCAGTAGAAACATAGAAATAGAAATTAGGTGCAGGAGTAGGCCATTCGGCCCTTCGAGCCTGCACCGCCATTCAATATGATCATGGCTGATCATCCAACTCAGTATCCCGTACCTGCCGATTCTCTCCATACCCCCTGATCCCTTTAGCCACAAGGGCCACATCTAACTCCCTCTTACATATAGCCAATGAACTGGCCTCAACTACCCTCTGCGGCAGGCTAGAGAGTTCCAGAGATTCACCACTCTCTGTGTGAAAAAAGTTCTTCTCATCTCGGTTTTTAAAGGAAGTTTAGGATCCTTAAGCTGTGACCCCTTGTCCTGGACTTCCCTAACATCGGGAACAATCTTCCTGCATCTAGCCTGTCCAACCCCTTAAGAATTTTGTAAGTTTCTATAAGATCCCCTCTCAATCTCCTAAATTCTAGAGAGTATAAACCAAGTCTATCCAGATTTGGATCATAAGACAGTCCTGACATCCCAGGAATCAGTCTGGTGAACCGTCTCTGCACTCCCTCTATGGCAATAATGTCCTTCCTCAGATTTGGAGACCAAAAACTGTACGCAATACTCCAGGTGTGGTTTCACCAAGACCCTGTACAACTGCAGTAGAACCTCCCTGCTCCTATACTCAAATCCTTTTGCAATGAAAGCTAACATATCATACCAGTAGTGTGGATTGTGCGGCAAATGTAGGTGGGGGGGGGGGGGTTGTGTAAGAGGCTGAGATTAGTCTTCAGAAACCAGGGATGCTTTTCGTTGAGCTTGGTACACAAAAATGCTGGAGAAACTCAGCGGGTTGCAGCAGCATCTATGGAGCGAAGGAAATAGGCAACGTTTCGGGCCCGAATCCCTTGGGAAATAGGATGTGGTCAGTAATGGTGATACTGAACCATGGTTGGAAAGGGATAACATTTCCTTTAGATTTTTCTTTAGACTTTAGAGATACAGCACGGAAACAGGCCCTTCGGCCCACCGGGTCCGCGCCGACCTGCGATCACCCCGTACGCTAACACCATCCTAAACAATACGGACAATTTACAATTTACTGAAGCCAATGAACCTACAAACCTGTTTAAGAAGGAACTGCAGATGCTGGAAAATCGAAGGTAGACAAAAGTGTTGGAGAAACTCAGCGGGTGCAGCAGCATCTATAGAGCGAAGGAAATAGGCAGCGTTTCGGGGCCGAATCCCTTGGGAAACAGGCAACGTTTCGGGGCCGAATCCCTTGGGGGAAATAGGTGACATTTCGGGCTGAAACCCGAGGGTTTCGGCCCGAAACGTTGCCTATTTCCTTCACTCCATAGATGCTGCTGCACCCGCTGAGTTTCTCCAGCATGTTTGTCTACCTTCGGTTTTCCAGCATCTGCAGTTCCTTCTTGAACACACTGTTTATTGTCATGTGCCCATGAAATAAGCGTTGCCTATTTCCCAAGGGATTCGGCCCCGAAACGTTGCCTATTTCCCAAGGGATTTGGCCCCAAAACGTTGCCTATTTCCTTCGCTCCATAGATGCTGCTGCACCCACTGAGTTTCTCCAGCATTTTTGTCGACCTTCGATTTTCCAGCATCTGCAGCTCCTTCTTAAATATTAAATGTTTTTCATCGAGCTTGGCTTACTTCTGAGATTTGACAGCATTTTTTTTAACTGAGTCGTATTGAATTCAAGTTTACTCGGGCTCCTTGAAGTCACATTTGGAGTCATAGAGTCAATAGCACTGAAACAGGCCCAAATCCAAGCTGGTCCCATTTGCTGTGTTTGGCCCATATCCCACTAAACCTTTCCCTATCCATGTACCTGTACAAATGTTATAGTACCTGCATCAACTACCTCCTCTGGCAGCTCGTTCCAAAAATCCACCACCCTCTGTGTGGAAAAAGTTGCTCCTGGGGTTCATATTAAAACTTGTACCTCTCACCTTAAAGTACACTTTTGGTCTTCTAATCTGAGGGAAGACATTCTTGCCATAGAGGGAGTACAGAGAAGGTTCACCAGACTGATTCCTGGGATGGCAGGACTTTCATATGAAGAAAGACTGGATAGACTCGGCTTGTACTCGCTAGAATTTAGAAGATTGAGGGGGGATCTTATAGAAACTTACAAAATTCTTAAGGGGTTGGACAGGCTAGATGCAGAAAGATTGTTCCCGATGTTGGGGAAGTCCAGAACAAGGGGTCACAGTTTAAGGATAAGTTTTAGGACCGAGATGAGAAAATCATTTTTTACACAGAGAGTGGTGAATCTGTGGAATTCTCTGCCACAGAAGGTAGTTGAGGCCACTGTTCATTGGCTATATTTAAGAGGGAGTTAGATGTGGCCCTTGTGACTAAAGGGATCAGTGGGTATGGAGAGAAGGCAGGGATGGGATATTGATTTGGATGATCAGCCATGATCATATTGAAGGGCCGAATGGCCTACTCCTGCACCTATTGTCTATGTTTCTATGTTTCTAAACATATGTCCTGTTGGTTTTGATTCCTCCCCCCTACATAGAAGATTCTGTGCATCCGCCCTGTCCATTCCCCTTACCTGGTGAAATACTGCTTGGATGTTGTCACCTTTATCTTGCCTCTTGAGTTCAGTTAGTTTATTAACATAGAAAATAGGTGTAGGAAGAGGCCATTCGGCCCATTGAGCCAGCACCGCAGTTGAGATTGATCTTCTGATGTTGGTATTGATCTTCTGAGGTTATCTTTAGCATAGTAGTCCTTGCAGAGTCTAAATGGGCTTGAGTAGTGACTTGCGTTATTGACATGATTTACAATTGCTTCTGTCATTTTGTTGGATGGTCACCAGTAATTAGCTGAGTGCACATGTCCTGCTTTGTGTCGCCCTTTTAACCCGTGGCGATTGGCCAGTTGGAGCAGGTTTAGTTTAGTTTACCGATACAACGGTGACAACAGGCCCAGCGTGTCCACGCTCGCCATCCCTCGATCGCCCGTTCACACTTGTTCTATGTTATCCCACTGGGGTGATTTACAGAAGCCAATTAACCTACAAGCCCGCACGTCTTTGGGAAACCGGAGCACCTGGAGGAAACCCACACCCTCACAGGGAGAACGTGCAAACTCCACACAGACAGCACCCAAGGTCAGGATTGAACCTGGGTCTCTGGTGCCGAGTGGCAGCTGCTCTACCCGCCATGCCACCGTACAGCCACTGATGCCAGAGTTGGAGGTGTACTTCAACTGGAGAGTTTGCACAACAGTTCGATCTGAAGCTCAAGCCTCTAGTGTAGCAGAGTTGTTGTCAGAAGAAGATACAGAGTATTGTAGTTCTGTGGATCAGGCAGCATCTCAGGAGAACATGGATACATGACGGCTTGGGTTGGGAACCTTCTTCAAATGTAGAAATGACCTGCAGATGCTGTTTTACAAAAGAAAGCACAAAGTGCTGGAGTTACTCAGTGGGTCAGGCAGCATCTCAGGAGAACATGGATAGGTGATGGACAGGCAAAAGAAGAAGGGTCTTGATCTAAATCATCTCCAACCATGTTCTCCAGAGATGCTGCCTGACCCGCTGAGTTACTCCAGCACTCTGTGTCATCATTTGGTTTTTTTTTTTGTTTATTTTATTAGAAGTTAATACAGTACAAAACAGTACAGAGGAACCTAATTTTAGGTGCCAACTATGTAATACCGTAATCCATTCTATGTACAACCTCTAGTTTTATGTTTTGAGAAGGAAGTAAGCAAGACAAGAAAAAGAAAACGACATAAAGGGGAAAAAGTGGAAAAATAGATGGTAGAGAATAGAAAAACGTGAAGTGTGTATATAAAAAAATAAAAAATAAAATAAAAAGTGGAAAGTAGAAACAGAAGAGAAGGCCCAGTGTCATCATTTGTAAACCAGCATCTGCAGTTCCTTGTTTCTGGAGATGTTGGCGGGATCCGCTGACTTTGTGCTGCTCTTGGCATTTTTTTGATGTGTGTTCTCTGAAGGTGTGGACTCACAAGTGGGAAAAATTGGGTCATGTATTTGGTAGTTATGGACAAAATATACCTCGGCTTATCGCACCTGCTGGGTTTGTGCCATCTCCCTCTCTTCCTATTAGTTGTTTCATTATCTACTACTGCTGTAACTGCGAGATTGCCAAGCTCAACAGCACATTCATTGCGATGCTTAATCATCTACATTGCCTTCCAATGGTTGTTCCTTAGTTTTAAGTGTCGTCATTTTTCTCTTGGATGGTTTACTGAACTGCCAGTAAATAGGTTGTTCCCACTGACTTAATGTTAACGGCGGTCAGATAGCCACTGTGTGTCTGGGCCATAGATTGTGATGGATTTGCAATTAACTCATGTTGGCCGCTACAAGTTAAAGTGGCTCTCATGTGTCCTTTGTAAAATGGTGCCTCAGAATCAGCGGGCTTATTTATGGGGAAAGTCTTGCAGACTTGTATGCAGAAGAAGCATTTCACTGTCAACACTCAGTGCTGGAGTAACTCAGCGGGACAGGCAGCATTTCCGGAGGGAAAGAATGGGTGACGTTTCGGGTCGAGACCCTCCTTCAGACCCATGACGTCACCCATTCCTTCCATCCAGAGATACGGCCTGTCCCGCTGAGTTACAATAGACAATAGATGCAGGAGGAGGCCATTCGGCCCTTTGAGCCAGCACCACCATTCAATGTGATCATGGCTGTTCATCCCCAATCAGTTCCCCGTTCCTGCCGTCTCCCCATATCCCCTGACTCCGCTATCTTTAAGAGGCCTATCTAGCTCTCTCTTGAAAGTATCCAGAGAACCGGCCTCCACCGCAGAGAATTCTACAAATCTCTGCGTGAAAAAGTGTTTCCTCATCTCCGTTCTAAACTCCAGCATTTTGTGTCTATCTTCGATTTAAACCAGAGTCTGCAGTTCCTTCCTACAGGTAACTTCACCGTACCTTGGTACCCATGATAATAACAAAACCATTGACTGTATCTGAATCTGTCTGAAGTACTACATAGGGTGGTTTTTGTTTTAATTGTGAAGAAGGGAATTAATTTGTGTCATTTTTGTCATTGCGGTTTGTAAAGGTAGCAGGAAGGATGTCGAGGATGAAACTGAGTAAGTCTATCCCTCACATTGATTTTATATATTGGCTCAGTCTGGCAGTCAGTCTTGTGGTTCAGGATGTGGTCAGTAATGGTGATACTGAACCATGGTTGGAACGGGATAACGTTCCCTTTAGATTTTTATTTAGACTTTAGAGATACAGCACGGAAACAGGCCCTTCGGCCCACCGGGTCCGCGCCGACCAGCGATCACCCCGTACGCTAACACCATCCTAAACAATACGGACAATTTACAATTTACTGAAGCCAATTAACCTACAAACCTGTTTAAGAAGGAACTGCAGATGCTGGAAAATCGAAGGTAGACAAAGTGCTGGAGAAACTCAGCGGGTGCAGCAGCATCTATGGAGCGAAGGAAATAGTCTTGTGGTTCCCAAGGGATTCGGCCCCGAAACGTTGCCTATTTCCCAAGGGATTCGGCCCCGAAACGTTGCCTATTTCCCAAGGGAGTCGGCCCCGAAACGTTGCCTATTTCCCAAGGGATTCAGCCCCAAAACGTTACCTATTTCCCAAGGGATTCGGCCCCAAAACGTTGCCTATTTCCTTCGCTCCATAGATGCTGCTGCACCCGCTGAGTGGTGGACCTACAAACCTGCACGTCTTTTGGACTGTGGGTGACAAC
>NC_073392.1:1945000-1965000 GCF_028641065.1 Leucoraja erinaceus | reverse complement strand
GCCATGATCACAATGAATGGCGGTGCTGGCTCGAAGGGCCGAATGGCCTCCTCCTGCACCTATTGTCTATGTTTCTATGTTTAAGTAACAGAGATAGTACGTAGCACAGACTTGGAGATGAAGTATCACAGCTCTCTGCATCAGTTTGTAGTTCTCTTACTGACTAATATCATTGGGTAATTTTCGATGGACGGCAGAGTCCGAGTGGAAGAAAATTAAAAGCTTCACTTGCACACAAGTTGAGACCAGCTCCACTGTCAAAACAAGGAGTGGCACGGTGGCGCAGCGCTCAAGTTGTTGCCTCATGGGCCTGTCCCACTTGGGCCATTTTTTGGGCGACTACAGGGCTATGTTGAAATATTTTCAGTGACAGTGGCGAGGATTTTTACTGTCGTACGTTGACGCCAGGTGTCGTGGGTGAATCCCATTAAAACTAGTCCCTGGCAGTCGCCTAAAGAGTCGCCTAAGTGGGACAGGCCATTTACAGTGCTGAAGATCCGGGTTCAACCCTGACTACAGGTGCTGTCAGTACAGAGTTTGTACCTTCTCCCTGTGACTGCGTGGGTTTTCTCCGGGTGCTCCGGTTTCCTCCCACACTATAAAGACGTGCAGGTTTGCAGGTTAATTGGCTTTTGTAACAAAAAGATTGTAAATTGTCCCTAGTGTGTAGGATAGACAATAGACAATAGGTGCAGGAGTAGGCCATTCGGCCCTTCGAGCCAGCACCGCCATTCAATGTGATCATGGCTGATCATCCCCAATCAGTACCCCGTTCCTGCCTTCTCCCCATATCCGCTATCTTTAAGAGCCCTATCTAGCTCTCTCTTGAAAGTATCCAGAGAACCAGCCTCCACCGCCCGCTGAGGCAGAGAATTCCACAGACATTGGATAGTGCTTGTGTCCTCTGCTCAATGAGGAAGGGCCTGTTTCTAGGGGGTGTCTAATGGAGCAGGGCATTGTTGGTTCAGAGGGCTGACTCGGGATGTGGGGTTGGCAGGTTATTTGATGGCTCGCTGTGTTTCTGCCCAACAGTTGGAGGAGCTGATGGCCACACTGGAGAGGACCAGGCAGGAGCTGGATTCCACCAAGGTCCGACTGACCTCCACCCAACAGTCCCTGGCTGAGCGGGAAGCCCACCTCACCAACCTGCGGGTGGAGCGGAGAAAACAGCTGGAGGAGGTGCTGGAGATGAAGTGAGTACTTGGTGGCACCTTATTACAATCCCTGGATGATTTTATATCAAAAGAAAAAACTGTAGACGCAAGATGCTGGTTTGCAAAAATAGACGCAAGGTGCTGGAGTAGCTCAGTGGGTCAGGCAGCACCCGTGGAGGACATGGGCTGGTGATGGTATGGAACATATCCAAGACGTCACCTATCCATGTTCTCCACAGATGCTGCCTGACCCGCTGAGTTACTCCAGCACTCTGTGAAACGTCACCTATCCATGTTCTCCACAGATGCTGCTGCCTGACTCACTCAGTTATGGTGCAGCAAAGCATCTATGGCAGATTGCGAAGGAAAAAGACATTGCTACGTTTCAGGCCGAAACCCTTTTGGAAATAGGCAACGTTTCGGGCCGAAACCCGGAAGGGTTTCGACCCGAAACGTTGCCTATTTCCTTAGCTCCATAGATGCTGCCTGACCCGCTGAGTTACTCCAGCACTCTGTGAAACGTCACCTATCCATGTTCTCCACAGATGCTGCCTGACCCGCTGAGTTACTCCAGCTTCTTCCTGCCTTGTGTTCTTGTAATGTTCATGGAGCTTCGGTTGATTTTTAGATTCCTTTCATCTAAAATACAGTGCGTTCAGAAAGTATTCAGGCCCCTTCACTTTTTCCACATTTTGTTACGTTACAGCCTTATTCTAAAATGGATTAAATTCATTATTTTACCATCATTCTACACACAACACCCCAGAATAAAAAAGGGAAAACAGGTGTTTAGAAATTTTTGTAAAGTAATTAAAAAGAAATAACTGAAATATCACATTTACATAAGTATTCAGACCCTTTGCTGTGACTCTCAAAATTGAAACATCGCCCATTCCTTCTCTCCAGTGATGGTGCCTCACCAGCCAAGTTACTCCAGTATTTTGTGGCTACCTTCGATTTAAACCAGCATCTGCAGTTCTTTCTTACACGGTTATTGAGCTGTTTCTATGTTTCTTATAATTCGTAGAAGAACTTATTGGGAAAGCAAGCTTTATTTAGTAAGACTGCCTTGAATTCCAAGCTAGCTACAAATCAGCATCATTTACGTTGGATACTATTTTTGGGTATTAATGAATTCTGACCCTTTCATGACAATGGTAGTCGGATAATGTAAAACGTGTCAAGGTTGATTTGGAACAGTAGTGTACAAACACCAAATACACACTTAACGCAAATTAGATTGTTCTGTTGCCCACAGAGGAATGGACACAATTTCTCTGCTGAGTCAGCAACCTTGAATTTTATTTATTCCTTTTACGAGCACAGGTGGAAGTACCCAGCCTTCCCTATTATTGGGAACCTTTGCTGAAAGCTGAATAAGTATCTACAAGGTACCAGAAAGTATCCAGAACATAACCAGACTGTCCGAGTATTCTTTTAAATCTGGGGATGTTCAGCCATGATCACATTGAATGGCGGTGCTGGCTCGAAGGGCCGAATGGCCTGCTCCTGCACCTATTGTCTATTGCCTGTTGGCTTTGTATCCAATATAGAGAATAACCTCTCTCATTAAAAAGCTAGAGAAGAAGATGATGGCTTAACTTAGCATTACAAAAAGACACAGAATGCTGGAGTAACTCAGTGGGACAGGCAGCATCTCTGGAGAGAAGGAATGGGTGACGTTTCGGGTCGAGTCCCTCCTTCAGACTTAGTATTACTGATGTTTACTGATGATTACTGATGATAGTATTATTCAGTCTGAAGAAGGGTTTCGGCCCGAAACGTTGCCTATTTCCTTCGCTCCATAGATGCTGCTGCACCTGCTGAGTTTCTCCAGCTTTTTTGTGTAACCTTAGTATTACTGATGTTGTGTTCAGTTTTGTTCCACCCGGCAGTCAGAAGCATGTCATTAAACTGGGGAAGGACTGAGAAGATTTATGAGGATGTTGCCAGGACTCAAGCTACAGAGAGAGGTGGGGCAGGCAAGGACTTTATTCATTGGAGCTCAGGGGTGATCTTATCGAGGTGTATAAAATCATGAGTGGAACAGATACGATGAATAGATTCTTCGGTTGAGGAATCAGGAACCAAAGGACATTGGTTTAAGGTGAGAGGGGAAAGAATTGGTAGGAATCACGTGGGCAACTTTTTCATTCGGAGGATGATGGGCACATGGAACGAGCTGCCGGTGGAGGCAACTATGACAACATGTAATAGACATTTGGACAGGTACGTGGATAGCAAAGGTTCAGACGGATATGAGCCAAATGTGACTAGCTTAGAATGTGCGTGAAGTTCGACATGGATGTGTTGGGGCAAAGAGCATGTTTCTGCACTGTACGACTATATTACTCTAATAAGGTGTGAATGAAGTCCAAGTGTTAACATGTCTGATTAACACATCGTTTGTTTGAAGTGGCTGCCTGTAACTGTGAGTTTATTCTTCCGCCGTTATCCCATAGCTGAAGAATGAATGACACACTCTGATGGATGCTGAAATGATTCATTTGACATATACAGCAATTGATCTGGGCCTGCTGGTGGACAATGTCTACAGTGGGAGGCCAGCAATGGGCTGGGTCATCCTTCCTGCTTCTGCTTCTAGGACCACTGTGCTTCCTCTCGGCATCTCGCCGGGTCTGCGGCCTCCCTGTCTCACCCTCCAGGCTTGGTTCTGGTTGCAACAGATCCCAGGCCCCAAGCTAATAATGTCCCTGGATCACAATAGTCCAGGCCAAGCATGTCTCCAGATTAGAGAGATCCAAGCCCACCTTGGATAGACACAAAGTGCTGGAGTAACTCAGGCAGCATCTGTGGAGAACATCAGGCATCATCTGTGGAGAACATGGATAGGTGATGTTTCACAGAGTGCTGGAGTAACTCAGCGGGTCAGGCAGCATCTGTGGAGAACATGGATAGGTGTCGTTTCACAGAGTGCTGGAGTAACTCAGCGGGTCAGGCAGCATCTATGGAGCTAAGGAAATAGGCAACGTTTCGGGCCGAAACCCGTAAGGCTTTCGGCCCGAAACGTTGCCTATTTCCAGAAGGATTTCGGCCTGAAACATTGCCTATTTCCTTAGCTCCATAGATGCTGCTGCACCATAACTGAGTGGGTCAGGCAGCATCTGTGGAGAACATGGATAGGTGACATTTCACAGAGTGCTGGAGTAACTCAGCGGGTCAGGCAGCATCTGTGGAGAACATGGATAGCTGACGTTTCACAGAGTGCTGGAGTAACTCAGCGGGTCAGGCAGCATCTGTGGAGAACATGGATAGGTGATGTTTCACAGAGTGCTGGAGTAACTCAGCGGGTCAGGCAGCATCTGTGGAGAGAAGAAATGTGTAACGTGGGTCAGGCAGCATCTGTGGTGGAGACCCTTCTTCAGACTTCAGCCAATCCTGGGTCAGACTAGTCCAAGCCAATCAAGACCTTGGATCAATCCAATTGTGTGACTGGGTCAGAGGAGTCTAAGCCAACCATGTCCTTGGATCTGAGCCGTCTCTAAGCCAATCCTGTTGGCCACAGTAGGGAGCCAACGTTGGGACATGCATTGAAATGAAAGACTTATTTGTTTCTAACGTAAAACAGTCCACAGACATGATTTAAGACCCCTCCAGAAAGCTGTTCTGCATTCCCAGAAACAAATATGTTTGCAAATGGCCACAATCAACAACATTAAGCATTACGTTGCCATGCGTTTGTCTTGTTTGCAGCATGGACAGAATTCTTGAGCCTAATGGTGTAATTTAGGTTGGGCCTTAATGATGTGTTTTGAAAAGGCAAGAGGGGACTTTGATAGAGATTCCTTCCAATTCACTGTTTCACCTGGGACTTCGTTAGAGCTCCATTGGTAGAGAATGCTGTCAGATGTGCTTGCTCCCACCATTATCATGTCTGGCGATCAGGACAGGACAGGACAAGGGTGTATGATGCACTCACTCCGCTCCAACTCATTGTTATATTTACCCAAGACATCTCTAACCCTCCTGCAAACTTTCAAAAGCTATGAATGCAGCCTGGAAAAGGAAATATTTGCAATTAGGCTATTTTGCGGTCTAAAAAAATGTCATCTGTTTTTTTTTGCTAGTTCATTTATAAGGCCATCTGCAGCCCGATTGCTTTTGTGCTTAATGTCCTTGCATGAGCTACGGATTGAATAATCCAGAGCAGCAGATGTATTTGCCCTCCTGCAAATAAGTTTTCAATTCAGTCCCCCTGTTCACATGTGAATTGCCAGCTGAACTGGGAGTTGTGTCAGCTCGGCAATGCTCCTGTGATGGTAGGCTGTACAGTATAGTCGTACAGCACGGGAATGGACCCTTCAGCCCAACATGCCCATTCCCACCACGAGTATTAGTCACACCTGGCCACATTTCACCCATGTCCCTCGAAACATTCCCTATCCAAGTTAACTGTCAAGAGAGAGAGGGGGGGGAGGGGGTGTGTGTCAAGAATCAGGAGTGTTGTGTTTTTATATGTTCCAAAAGAGAGCAATGTAATTCTTAAACCCCTGTCCCACTGTACGAGTTCATTCCAAGAGTTCTCCCCGATTCGAACTTGGAGATTTACGGTAATGGCCGTTCGTCGGTACTCGGGGCTCTCGTGGACATTTTTCATCATGTTGAAAAATCTTCGCGAGTCTTCCCTTGTTTACCTGCCGTTAGCGCTAAGAGACGTCCCCGAGCTCCGACGTACCCGCTACGTACATTCTCCCTGCTTACCACGAGTTTGATTTTTTTTTAAACTCGGGAGAGCTCTTGAATGAACTCGTACAGTGGGACAGGGCCATTATTTGAAGCAGCATAACAGGTATGTAAACATGGTATTATAAACATAGTACATATACTGAGTTTCTTTCAAATGTAGTTCTTGTTTTTCGAGCAGATGATTCTGTACACCCATCACCTCTGAAATAGTTGCCCCTCAGGTTCCTATTAAATCTTTCCCCCCCCTCACCTTAAACTTGTGTCCTGGGATTCTACATCCCCCTATTCTGGGTAAAAGACTCAGTACATTCACCCTATGCATTCCCCTGTACGACCACCCCTCCAATGATTTCACTTGGAGTTCAAAACTACTGTGGATATTTGTGGACACTCAACGAATCCTCCGATGCCGGTTTACAAAAAAAAAGACACAAAGTGCTGGAGTAACTCAGCGGGTCAGGCAACATCACTGGAGAACATGAACAGGTGGGGTCCCGACCTGAAACATCACCCATCCATGGTCTGCACAGATGCTGCCTGACCTGCTGAGTTATGGTGCAGCAGCATCTATGGAGCTAATGAAATAGGCAACGTTTCGGGCCGAAATCCTTCTGGAAATAGGCAACGTTTCGGGCCGAAATCCTTCTGGAAATAGGCAACGTTTCGGGCCGAAACCCTTATGGGTTTCGGCCCGAAACGTTGCCTATTTCCTTAGCTCCATAGATGCTGCCTGACCCGCTGAGTTACTCCAGCACTCTGTGAAACGTCACCTATCCATGTTCTCCACAGATGCTGCCTGACCCGCTGAGTTACTCCAGCACTCTGTGAAACGTCACCTATCCATGTTCTCCACAGATGCTGCCTGACCCCCGCTGAGTTACTCTAGTGTGTTTTCTCAGGATAATTGTCTCTGGCACTGCTCTGATTCAGATTCAGGTTCGGTTTAGTTTATCGCCACGTGTACCGAGGTACAGTGAAAAGCTTTTGTTGCGTGCTAACCAGTCAGCGGAAAGATATTTCATGATTAAAATCGAGCCATTCACAGTGTACAGATACATGAAAGGGAATAATGTTTAGCGCAAGATAAAACCAGTAAATTTCGCTCAAAGACAGTCCAAGGGTCACCAATGAGGTAGATAGTAGTTCAGCACCGCTCTCTGGTTGTGGTGGGATGATTCAGTTGCCTGATAACAGCCGGGATGAAACTGCCCCTGAATTTGGAGGTGTGCGTTTTCACAACTTTTGCCTGATGGGAGAGGGGAGAAGAGGGGGTGGCCAGGGTGAGACTGGTCCTTGATGATGCTGCTGATCTTGCGGAGGCAGCGTGAGGTGTGGATGGAATCAGTGGAATGGAGGTGGATTATTCCCAGCCCATGTGTTCTCATCCTGCTCAATAAATGTTCATTGGCTGGTTCTTTGACACACGCAGACATCAATGCCTTGCCCTGAGCTACACATACGTTGATGACCACAGTGATGGCCATGTGCATCCTAACTTGACCCACCAGGTGGTGTACTCAACAGATGACTTCCTTCGTCACAAGCATTTTCTTTCTGCTCACAGAATGTGATCAGGGTATCTTCTGCAAGGCTAAGAATAATGAAGCCAATTTGAAATCTG
Organism: Leucoraja erinaceus; assembly: GCF_028641065.1. Classification (NCBI taxonomy): domain Eukaryota; kingdom Metazoa; phylum Chordata; class Chondrichthyes; order Rajiformes; family Rajidae; genus Leucoraja; species Leucoraja erinaceus. The sequence continues at coordinate 1,957,518 of NC_073392.1, read as the reverse complement.
AGTGTTGTTAATATCAGGGCTACTTGGCTCTAATGATGTGGGGGGGGGGGGGGGGGGGGGGGGGGTAGCGTCAAGTCTCGTCATCTGAGGAAATCAGGGTTTGTATTACGATTTGTAGAACGGAGACATGTCTGTCCCCATGTTGAGGAATCAGGAACCAGGGGCCACAGTTTAAGAATAAGGAGTAGGCCATTTAGAACGGAGATGAGGAAACACTTTTTCTCACAGAGAGTGGTGAGTCTGGGGAATTCTCTGCCTCAGAGGGCGGTGGAGGCAGGTTCTCTGGATGCTTTCAAGAGAGAGCTAGATAGGGCTCTTAAAGATAGCGGAGTCAGGGGATATGGGGAGAAGGCAGGAACGGGGTACTGATTGGGGATGATCAGCCATGATCAAATTGAATGGCGGTGCTGGCTCGAAGGGCCGAATGGCCTACTCCTGCACCTGTTGTCTACTGTCTATTGAAAGCAAATTTTAAATAATACATTTAGCGCATGTTTATTTACGTTTTTTTCTCCACGTAAATATCATGAACGCAAATTTTATTCTGGATCTCAAATTTTTTGGGTAGTGATGAGTGAATCATGTGCGGGTGGATTTCCATTTCCCGGACAGCTGTCACATGGGGGCTGTTTGCAGTCAGCTCTTCAATGAGACCCGGTAGAAGTCATCAAAAAGAAGCCAAGGATCTTCTTGTTGGGAAGCAGGAGTTGAGGAAACACCCAAGAGTGGCCACGCAGAGGCTGGAGATTTGTGGCACCAAGCAACTTTAACAATATTACAAGAAATTATAAATTGCATCATCTGGAGAAGACTTGTGAAGCCACACAGGTATTTTTTTCAGTTTGGAGATCCAGTGCGGGAAACAGGCCCTTCGGCCCACCATACATCAGTCAGCCCATTCACCAGCACTATCCTACACACTGGGGACAATGTACACTCCGTACCGAAGCCAATGGATTTGAAGTGTGGGAGGAAGTGCGGAGATCCCGGGGAAAACCCACTCGGTCACGGGGAGAACGTGCAAACTCCACACAGACAGGATGGAACCCGGGTCTCTGGCGCTGCAAGGCCCTGCCGACCTGTTGTTGATTACTTTGGTCGATATTTGAAATGTAGCTTTGTACAAAGGAATTGCAACAATTCACAAAGCGTTCAAATGGTCGTCCTTCAGTGGTGAGGTGTGGTGTCCAGAAATATTCGCTTGGAATGTTCTTATGATATGAGTGAAATAATACTTTTCAACATGAGTAATTACTCAAATCTGTTTACAGCCTACGGGAAAAAAAGTTCGAATGAACAGTCTGCATAACAAACGATAAATGGGGAAACTTCACAATATTAAACTGATCAAGAAAGTGCATTTTTCTGAAGGTGAAGTAACTATGTATTTTTGTAGTTGTCCATCTGCATCTCAACCACTGTCCCAAATAGAGAATTGTCCCCAAGTAGTTACTTTCTAGAACCCCTGCTGGGATCACAATGTCATATCCACAGTTAAATACTTCACAACACACAAAACAGCAGGATGTTGACACAACTGTGACTTCCACAGGAAGTTATTTGGAGAGTCGCAGGCGTTCCGAAAAAAAACCCCACCTACTTGGTAGAAAAGTCTCCTGTGTCACTGTTTGCATCTGAGCAGACCTGTGAGACAACGAGCCTTGACCAGGTCTTTTCACACAAGCTCGCAAACATTGTAAAGATTAGAGGAAACCCAAATAAAGGCTTTGTTCGCAGGGCACAGATGAAATATATTGAAGCAAGGTGAGGCAATTCCTCTGTGAAAGGATCTGGCAAATGGGCAGAAGGCAGTAAAATTCTTGTGAATAAGAATGTATTTGAGGATGGCAGTCATTTTATTTGGCAGTAAATCTTGAATCGAATAAAAAAACCGAGTGCGGTTGCTATGACATTGTTTCATTGTTTATTAGGTTTGGAAGAGGTCTCCATCCACAGTGTGATGTTGTGGATGAGTTATAGCCGTATTTTGAATGATTTCAACGTGGTAACAGGATCACTGCATTAATTCAAAGCAAAAATCTTCACCTTCACTGTAAATTAAACTTGTTTTTCAAATGGCGTTAGATTTGTCAGATATTGAAACGTTGCAGATGTCAGCTCACAAAATGGACAGAGCATCAGTCCGGTGTTTATATGCTACAGAGGAGAATAAATTCCTGTTTGTAAATCAATTGTTTAGACAAATGAAGTTGTGGGAAAGGCAGGTTTTGCTACTTTAAGAAATCTGGATATTTTAACCCCATGTGGAACAAGGCAACTGTTCTCATCCCATTTTTAACATTCTAGAGAAACTAAGTGTGAGGAGCTGACTGCATCGCGATGGGTCAGGTCCAGATGTGGAAATATCCCTCTGTTTCCACAGATTCAGCCTGACCCATTGAGGTCCATCAGTTGTTGATGGAATCAAACGCGGGCAGGTGGGACTAGTGTAGATGGGACATGTTGGCCAGTGTGGGCAAGTTGGGCCGAAGGGCCTGTTTCTACACTGTATCACTCTATGACTAGTGTAGTTGGGACATGTTGGACGGTGTGGGCAAGTTGGGCCGAAGGGCCTGTTTCTACACTGTATCACTCCATGACACTATGACTAGTTGTGGATTTTCTCCAAATGTCCCAGTTATGTCGAGGAAGTACTTCAAAAACAGCTAGTACCTTACAGCTTATTTTCACGTGTTCTATCAGGTACAACAATCTGTCTCTGTAGTTAGTAAGATCATAAGGTCATGTGATGAGAGTAGAATTAGGCCATTCGGCCCATCAAGTCTACTCTGCCATTCAATTGTGGCTGATCTATCTCTCCCTCCTAGCACCATTCTCCTGACCTCCCCATAGCCTCTGACACCCGTACTAATCAAGAATCTATCTATCTCTGCCTTAAATATATCCATTGACTTGGCCTCCACAGCCTTCTGTGGCAAAGAATTCCACGGATTCACCACCCTCTGACTAAATAAATTTCTCTTCATCTCCTTAAAAGAACGCCCTTTAATTCTGAGGCTGTGACCTCTAGTTCTAGACTCTCCCACTAGTGGAAACATCCTCTCCACATCCACTCTATCCAAGCCTTTCACTATTCTGTATGTTTCAATGAGGCCCCCCCTCATTTTCCTAAACTCCAGCGAGTACAGGCCCATTGCAGTAAGAGTGTAGTCAGCCATCTCTTTCCTGGAGAATGTCAGTTGCACGACTCGGGAAGATCTACAGCAAAGTATTCCAAGCGATGCCAAAAAAAACATTTCAGGAACTCCCTCAAGCCCTTTGTGAAACAGTTCAACATTCAGTTGAAGTCTTGGAACTTGCTGGTGTTTGACAATTCATCCATGTTGGAGCTATTGTCAATGACGGACAATAATTGCCCAGCAGTGAGCCATTATTAAAGCAGCATCTTTGGACAAGATCATGTTGCAGCACTCAGACGTACACGGGCCTGATCAACCATTCCTGCACCAACTCCATCCACAAATCTCATTGCTGTATTTCCTTTACTCTCTCTTGATCCATCACGGGTGCTGCCCTCCCCACCAGCAAAGGGATCTACAGGAGGCACTGTCTCATAAAGGCAGCCAATATTATCAAAGACCCACACCACCATGGCCACGCTCTTATCTTGCTCCTGAAGAGGCTGCATTTGACCAATGCAAGACTCACCCATATCACATATGACGTAAATATATATTTTAATAATTATTTGTAGAACCAAGCTGACCTTAGCAGTTCCATTTAGTACAGATTGAAGGTGGTGCCAGGCCATCAGTGGGATGGTAAATGTTACAGACACCTCTAGGGCGTTTATGAGGCTTTTAGATGGGCACATTGATGTTCCATGTTTAATCCTTTCGTGATTTTTTGAAATTCTTTTATTCCACAGTTGTCCTTAAAAACAAAATGTAAGGGTTTTCTAAATGGAAGGTTTTGTCCAGAAGTGGCATTAATTTTGGTGAAAGTTGATATAAGTCGTGAGCAGTGCAAATTATAGAGTGGCCTTGAATTTCATTCACAGTCGGGCTCCAGAACAACATTTGGCAAACCAAACTGGAGCAATTTTAGCTTTGCATTAAGGAAACACTTTCCTACATTTAAAACTCAACAAAGTACTTTAATTGGCAATGTTTCCATGGGGCACCTGATAGAAATCTGCACTTACAAGATAATAATAGCAAAATCCAAATGGGTAGACCAGCTTCAAATTAAATTCAGCGCAGGCTTGTGAACATATATATATATATATTGTTATTATATATATATATACACACACACACACACACACACACACACACACACACACACACACACACACACACACACACACACACACACACACACACACACACACACACACACACACACACACACACACACACACACAAACACACACACACACACACATATATAGCAAAAGGATTTGAGTATAGGAGCAGGGAGGTTCTACTGCAGTTGTACAGGGTCTTGGTGAGACCACACCTGGAGTATTGCGTACAGTTTTGGTCTCCTAATCTGGGGAAAGATATTCTTGCCATAGAGGGAGTACAGAGAAGGTTCACCAGACTGATTCCTGGGATGTCAGGACTTTCATATGAAGAAAGACTGGATAGACTCGGTTTGTACTCGCTGGAATTTAGAAGATTGAGGGGGGATCTTATAGAAACTTACAAAATTCTTAAGGGGTTGGACAGGCTAGATGCAGGAAGATTGTTCCCGATGTTGGGGAAATCCAGAACAAGGGGTCATAGTTTAAGGATAAGGGGGAAATCTTTTAGGACCGAGATGAGGAAAACTTTTTTCACACAGAGAGTGTTGAATCTCTGGAATTCTCTGCCACAGAAGGTAGTGGAGGCCAGTTCATTGGCTATATTTAAGAGGGAGTTAGATGTGGCCCTTGTGGCTAAAGGGATCAGGGGTTATGGAGAGAAGGCAGGTACAGGATACTGAGTTGGATGATCAGCCATGATCATATTGAATGGCGGTGCAGGCTCGAAGGGCCGAATGGCCTACTCCTGCTCCTATTTTCTATGTTTCTATGTTTCTATATACACACACACATATAGATATGGTGCAGGAGTAGGCCATTCAGCCCTTCGAGCCTGCACCGCCATTCAATATGATCATGGCTGATCATCCAGCTCAGAATCCTGTACCTGCCTTCTCTCCAAACCCCCTGATCCCTTTAGCCACAAGGGCCACATCTAACTCCCTCTTAAATATAGCCAATGAACTGTGGCCTCGACTACCTTCTGTGGCAGAGAATTCCACAGATTCACCACTCTCTGTGTGAAAAAATAAATTCTCATCTCGGTCCTAAAATATATTATATATATAGAGAGAGAGAGTTTAAACATATCTTGGGGCATGTCTTGTAATTTAGGTTGGAATGTGGTCATGTAAGATTTTAGCAGCAAATTAAAATAAATAGCTTGTAGGATCTTACATTTTGTTGCACCAATCCCCAGGTTTAGGCAACAGTATAGATATGTTTATTCTCTGCTGGCCTGCCCGTCCATACTTTCACTTCTCTGGGCGGCGATGGGCTGTAGGTGAAGTTGCTTAATTATCCCCCACAGGTGACCACTTTGCTCGCAGGATCTTGTACACGTGCCAATAAACTAAACTCACCATGATCTTGTACAATGGATGCAGGGAAGCTGCCTGACTGTGGGAGCATCAGTGGTGGATATGTCATCATAAGTTTACAATATAACTTGCAGTTGTTTTGAAGGTCTGAAGTGAGGACTGGACCCTCCATAGATGCTGCCTGACATGGTACTCCGGCACTTTGTGCCTTTTACTTTGTGCCTGCAATTCCTGTGTTCACTCATTTTCAGTGGATAAGTCGTGAATGGAAAATTCTCGAAGTTGAGATGTGGAAATGTACAATTCTTCATTAGAATTGGTGTTATGGGGAGAAGGCAAGACAATGTGATTAGCAGGTGCACAGATCAGCCATGATTGAATGGCGGTGTAGACTCGATGGGCCGAATGGCCTAATTCTACTCTTATAACTTGTGAACTTGTCCTTGCTACAGCTGTACAGGTGAGGCAGTGGAGGTTAGTTTAACTTGACACAGACATAGTGGGTCGAAGGGCCTGTTCTTATGCTGTACTATTGTACATTCTATGACTCCATTGCAGAGGTCGGCAACCTACGGCCCCTGGGCCGAATGCGGCCCGCAACCCGAAATCACCCGGCCCAGCCGAGCGCCGAGCTCTGTCCGTACCGTATCCTGCGCAAAGCCGCCGACACGGCCCCGCACCTTCCGCCAACACGTTTAACAAAGAACTGCAGATGCTGGAAAAATCGAAGGTAGATTAAAAAATGCTGGAGAAACTCAGCGGGTGGAGACATGGAAAGGATTGCATGAGGCTGCCTCACCAGCAATGTTGTCACTCTTCTGTGAACACGTGACTTGATGCCTGCCAACCGGGTCGGGATCCATGTGTACACGTGATGGATAGATGTGGCCCGCCATCCGATCACAGACATGTGTCCCGGCCCCTATGCTGAACAAGGTTCCACACCCCTGATCTATGAGGTTCTGGTCCCAGTATTGGAGAGCTGCTTCTACTGTGGCCTCTGCTTTACCTTATATTCTTCTTGAAGGAATCCAAATGCCAAAACATACAGAAGTGCATGCAAAAAATAACTTGTGGGTTATGTTCATAACAAAGTGAGTGGGAGAAATGGAATATCAATACAATTCAAGAGCACAGAATACTTGTAGTTGGCTGGTAATAATATGCTCCAAGGGATGAATGCTGTTGGCAAGTCATTTCCACTTTTAGGCAGTTTGTTTTCTTGGTAAATTGGCCAAATCCCAGATGGAATGTTTGTTATATATCACCTCAGTGGATCCCTGATTTCAGCTCACTTGCCAAGGAATGTTGGCCATTCACACTGTGGCCCACTGACTTTCCTCTCTTCCAGGAACTTATTCTCGTCACCAGGCCAGGTTAGGGAGAGCGGTTTTCCTGAAGGAGGGGGGATGGTTTTGATAACCGGTACTGTCTGAACTTTGTGTGGGAAGGAACTGCTGATGCTGGTTTAAACCTTCATCAGACTGGACTTCTCCAGCCAGAACAAGGGCCTGGACCTGAAACGTCACCCATTCCTTCACTCCACAGATGCTGCCTCACCCGCTGAGTTTCTCCAGCTTTTTGTCTATCTTCTTTGATCAGTTCAGTTACCCTACAGACTTTGATTTTTGCATTACTATGGTTACCAAGATGTGAATGCAATGTATTGTTGATGATGACATGTTTTCTGTGTGTTATTGTGTTTATGGGCCTACTTACAGGCCTGTTAAGCTGCAGCAAGCAAGAGCCAGTATGTACCGGCTGCATCTTAACTGGCCTGCATTCGCAAAAAACACACTCAGACAATATCTAATAATCAAAAATGCAATCAATCAATATTACGGTAACAAAGATAGACACAAATGCTGGAGTAACTCAATGAGACAGGCATGTTCTCTCTGAAGAGAAGGAATGGGTGAAGTTTCGGGTCGAGACCCTTCTTCAGACCGTGGTAACTATGGAGATGGCACAGTGGCGCAGCGGGTAGCTCCGCTGCTTCACAACGCCAGAGACACGCGTTCAATCTTGACCTGGGGTACTGTCTGTGTGGAGTTTGCATGTTCGCACTGTGACAGTGTGAGTTTCCTCCGGGTGCTCCGGTTTCCTCCCTCATCCCAAATTTGCAGGTAAATTGTAAAATCGTCCCAAATATGTAAGAAATGGATGGGAAAGTGGGATAACACAGAACTAGTGTGAAGGGGTGATCGATGGTCAGCATGAACTTGGTGGCCCCAGGGCCTGTTTCCGTGCTGTATCTCTAAACTAGACCAACACACAATAGTGTAACCAAAGGCACAGTCTGTAGAAGATTCTAGCGGCTGGGGTGAGTGTTGTGTCGTGTTCACGAGCCTGACGGTTGCTGGGAAAACGCTGCTCATCCCCTTCACGTGAATTGGAAAGGAAACCCATTACTGGGCGACATCAGTCAAAAGCTAATGTCTCTCTGCCGAGAGGCAAGTGTGCCTGAGATTGTGTTCAGAGGCAGCCTGGTCCCTGGATTTTCCTCACGCCTTTAACAACCCACTGAGCTCGCTGGAGGCAGGGAATTGTCTCTTTGGAGATTTTAGATTGCGGAAAGTTCCTCTAGGCATAGGAAGCAGGACAGACCATAAACCCAGGGGTGTCAGATAATAGAGGGGGGTTTTATTAAGCTCTCTTTAACAAGAAGCCAATAACAGTTGAAGCACCATGGCAGATTTTAAATTACTACAGGTTAATTTAAAATGTTATATATTTCCTTAAAGCAGTAAAATAGATTGCACTTGATTGCACAAAGTTTTAAAAAGTGCAAATTACATATTGTAAAATGGATTGGTTAAGTTAGATGTCCCCTGGGTCCGTTCCCCGAGTCATGTGGTTCTGATCGTCTGAATTGTTAAGAACAAAGTTGCTGTATCTCACTTTGTGCCGGCTTAATATGGCATTGACTTGTGGCTTTCCCAGAAATGTATGTGGTTATAACTAATAGGTACCGAGTATGAATAGATTAAAAAGGAATCATTTTGACTAATTATATATAAAATTAATTATAATGCATTCCTGAGATATAAATCTCCGAGCTTGTTTTAAAGGCCATTTACTCGTACGCAGGTAAGGTTTGCAGCTGTGTCGAGCATTCTGTGTGGTCCCTGGGAAGGGAAATGAGTTACATACAAGTCTATGGGGCTTCGTGCAGTATTGAGTGCTGGAGCAGTGAGCAGCAGAAAGGCAGGCTCAGATTGTAACGTTGGCCAACTGCAGAATCACCTGGAGCGGGCCATATTTCTCACACTGATATCCAGCAGTCTAATACGTCTAACCCTAGAGAAATGAATCAACGATCAGAAACTCTGAAGAGGGTTTCGGCCCGAAACGTTGCCTATTTCCTTCGCTCCAATAGATGCTGCCGCACCCGCTGAGTTTCTCCAGCACTTTTGTCTACATCAGAAACTCAGCCACTGAAATAGAGCAAGTGAGAAATAAATTATTCCCAACCTGATGGAACGTGACCTTCAACAGCAACAACACAAATTAGACCAATCATCACAAATATAGTTTTATTGGGCGGTTTTAAATTGGTATATTGATGCCATCATGCTTGATTAAAAAAACATAAACATTTGCTTGTACACTCTGGAGTTTAGAAGGATGAGAGGAGATCTTATTGAAACATATAAGATTATTAAGGGTTTGGACACGCTAGAGGCAGGAAACATGTTCCCGATGTTGGGGGAGTCCAGAACCAGGGGCCACAGTTTAAGAGTAAGGAGTAAGCCATTTAGAACGGATACGAGGAAACACTTTTTCTCACAGAAAGTGGTGAGTCTGTGGAATTCTCTGCCTCAGAGGGCGGTGGAGGCCGGTTCTCTGGATACTTTCAAGAGAGAGCTAGATAGGACTCTTATAGATAGCGGAGTCAGGGGATATGGGGAGAAGGCAGGAATGGGGTACTGATTGGGGACGATCAGCCATGATCACATTGAATGGTGGTGCTGGCTCGAAGGACCGAATGGCCTACTCCTGCACCTATTGTCTATTGTCTATTGTGTATTTGCAATTAATGATGACAAGCAATGAGTTCATTCAAATGAAAATCAACAAATCTTGAGTTGGCGATAATCGGGTTTAGCTCAATATTCAGAAGTTCCAATATGTGATCCTGATTTATGTCTGTAACTTCAATACGGCAATATTCCAGCTGAAGCAGTCTGGATTTAAATAGTTGTGGCATGAAATACATGGCTCTAGTGGGACTTCTGCGGGGAAGAGAAAGTTAATCCTTCAAGATGAAAATTCAAAGATGTATTTCTGCAGAAACATTTTTTAAAGTAGTCAAACGTGCTCAGTTTTGCAAGAACTTGGACCTCTTAAATTTCCTGATTGATTTTTAGCCGATATTACATTTTTACGATCTTGACAACTATTTGATTGAAAAGGGTTCTGAAAGAATGCATAATAACGTGTTCATTCTGAAGCACCGTGGCGTGCCAGAGTTTGCTCATATTCTGTACTGTAACACCTGTTTGGCTTCGGCCAGAGCGACTAATGGCCCCGTCTCACGGTGCAAGTCCACCCACGAGTGATCCCGAGTTTAAAACAAATCAAACTCGTGGTAATCACGGAGAATTAACGTAGCGGGAACGTCAGAACACGTAACGCTAACGGTGGGCACTCGGGGAAACTTGTTAACTCGTGAAAATCTTTCAACATGATGAAAGATTTCTACGAGTCAAATTTACTCTTGAAGTAAATATTTTAAACTTTTGAACTCGTTGTAAGAACGTAAGTAGCCCGTGTGTTTACCGTAGTGACTCGTGAGTCTACCGTGGGCACTCTTTAACCCAGCGGGACAGGCAGCATCTCTGGAGAGAAGGAATGGATGACGGGATGACTGTTTTAAACTCAGGATCACTCGTGGCTGGACGCACCGTGAGACGGGTTTAACAACTCCAGGGAAGATTTTGCCCTTGGAGTCTGCTGTCCTATCCTGCACCATATGATTCTACTCACATCTTTATTGCTTGTCAGTGTGAATCCACAATTAGGTTATGTGCAGACAATTTCAATGCGCCGATGATGGGATTCTTGACAGTCTTTTACTTTTAAAAGTTATTTGGCTCTAATCCATGCTCAGGATTGCTTTAAGTAATCATGTTTTGTTACATAAGAAGACTGTAACATCGCTTGGGCAGTAATCCAGCTACAGATGTTTAGACCAAAATAGTTGTGGCGTAAGGTATCCCGCCCTGATGGGACTTCTGGTGAAGAACAAACGTCAAAATGTCAGGCTAAAAATACAAGTATGTCTGCAGAAATCTAAGGGGTTGTTTTGGAAGGAGAAAATGTATTTAATTTGTTTTTGAAGAACTTTTACCCATTGAAACCTCAACTTAAATTTAAGGTAAGTTGTTATCACCCAAGCGGAACGGAGGAAAGGATTTTTGGTTTGATATTGTATCCTTCTAGTTATTTTACACTTTACAGGTTGAAATAATCGGCCTGTCCCACTTACGCAACTTTTCTGGCGACTGCCGGCACCCGTCATAGGTCGGTGCAGGTCGGCGAAAATGTTCAACGTGTTGAAAATCCAGCGGGGACCAGAAAGACGCTACGACTCTTTGGGCGACTGAGGAGACGACTCACGGCCGTACAGGCGACATGTCGCGGGGTGAAGCCTGTACGGTCGTGAGTAGTCGCCCAAAGAGTCGTACCTTGTTCTGGTCGCCGCTGGATTTTCAACATGTTGAACATTTTCGGGGACCCGGCAAAAGTCGCTGATAAAGTGGCGTAAGTGGGACAGCCCCGTTATGGTACCTAGCAAAGCAGGTTTTTTTAATTCACGAGTCAAGTCAAGTCAAGACAAGTGTGTTTTATTGTCATATGGCCCAAAATGGAATAATAAAATACTTGCAGCAGCACAACAAATATCTGAACACTCTGTAAAACCCATAAAATACACCAAAAATAACTTCAGTATACTGTATATAGATTTAAAAAGCAGACAAAATAAATAAACCATACTCGTGCATTAAACAAACAATAATATAGAATATAGTGCAAGCTTTTAAAGCAATGTATATATTGAGGGAATGATACATACCTGAGATTGGGTACAGTGTCATCTTCTAATTGAAGGGATAGATTCAGAGCAAATTCTGTCACAGAGAGGGACATTCAGCCCATCATGATCCTGCTGGTCAAACATCAGAGATGGTCATGCCATCCCGTGAGCTTGCGCAAGCACTCGGTTAAGTCAGGGATGAAAAAGTACAGCCGCTGTATCTAACATCAGCACTCCGCCTCCCCTTTATCATCACAAAAGACCCCACAATAAAGGGCCTGTCCCACTTAGGCGATTTTTTCGGGTGACTGCCGGAGACTGTCACAGTCGTAGCAGCTCGCTGAGAAAGAGGTGACTGGAGCCCCCCCTACGACAATGTCTACCACAGCCTACGCCAACACAGGCGACAACCGAATTCAACCTACGTCCACCCGCGGCAAGCTACGACAAACAACGACCCAGCACTAACGACAGGAGAAGACATTGCGACAAGTCCACAGTCGCCGAAAAGTTTTGAACATTTCAAAATCCAGCAGAGACCAGAAAAATATTACGACTCTTCAAGCGACTTGAGGAGACGACGCACGGCTATACAGGCGTCACCCCGCGACCATGTCGCCTGTAGTCGCCGAGAAAATCGCCTAAGTGGGACAGGGTCTCAAGTCTGTTTCAAAAGTCAAAAGTATTTAATTGTTATATGTGCAGAGAATGCAACAATGACATTGATACTTGCTGCAGCTTCAAGGGCCTGCGGAAACATTACACACAGATAAAATATATTAAAAAAACAAAAAGTCAATAAACCAATAACCACAATCCTAGTGCAAGAAAGCTCCCCCCAACATCCTTAGTGTAACCAAAGAAGGTCGATGAAAGTTCATAGTTGAGG